>NC_037683.1:1192207-1223974 GCF_003255815.1 Theropithecus gelada | reverse complement strand
AGACCAACCTGGCTAACCCGGTGAAACCCCGTCTCTACTAAAAAATACAAAAAACTAGCCGGGCGAAGTGGCGGGCGCCTGTAGTCCCAGCTACTCGGGAGGCTGAGGCAGGAGAATGGCGTGAACCCGGGAGGCGGAGCTTGCAGTGAGCTGAGATCTGGCCACTGCACTCCAGCCTGGGTGACAGAGCAAGACCCCGTCTCAAAAAAAAAAAAAAAAAAAAAAAAAGAAACAAACCAAACAAGACTCGGTTCATTGCTGCAGCGGCCCCACTGCGTTCTGTGGGTGTGGGCTGTGGACTGTGGAGCGGTGGTGGCCGTCCTACACTCCCCTGTGCCCTTGCCCACCTGGGAATCAGCCCAGTGGCTTCTTTATTTTTTGGTTTAATCAATTCATTTATTTACTAGAAACAGGGTCCTGCCATGTTGCCCAGGCTGGTCTCTACCTCTTGGGCTCAAGAGACCCGCCTGCCTTGGCCTCCCACAGTGCTGAAGCTACAGGCACGAACCACCACACCTGGTCGGTTTCTCTGTGAAGGGCAAGTGAGTGCTGGCTGCCCCACTGTGTGGCATGGCTCCGTGAGACTGCAGTTGTGTCCAGGGAGAAGGACGGAAAAGGTGACTCCATGCGTGCCTACTGCAGGGAGGGCCTGAGATTAGGTAGATGGCCTGGCTTGTGTCCCCTTACATTTAAATTCTTTTTTTTTTTTTTTTTTTTTTGAGATGGAGTCTCGCTCTGTCGCCCAGGCTGGAGTGCAGTGGCCGGATCTCAGCTCACTGCAAGCTCCGCCTCCCGGGTTTACGCCATTCTCCTGCCTCAGCCTCCCGAGTAGCTGGGACTACAGGCGCCGGCCACCGCGCCCGGCTAGTTTTTTGTATTTTTTAGTAGAGACGGGGTTTCACCGCGTTAGCCAGGATGGTCTCGATCTCCTGACCTCGTGATCCGCCCGTCTCGGCCTCCCAAAGTGCTGGGATTACAGGCTTGAGCCACCGCGCCCAGCCACATTTAAATTCTTAGGCTGGAGTCCTAACCCCTAGTGCCTCAGAATGTGACTTTATGTGGGCCGAGCATGGTGACTTATGCCTGTAATCCCAGCACTTTGGGAGATCGAGGGCGGGAGTGGATCACCTGAGGTCAAGAGTTCGAGACCGGCCTGACTAACATGGTGAAACCCGTCTGTACTAAAAGTACAAAAATTAGCCTGGCATAGTGGCAGGCACCTGTAATCCCAGCTACTTGGAAGGCCGAGACAGGAGAATTGTTTGAACCTGGGAGACAGAGTTGCAGTGAGCAGAGATAGTGCCACCGCACTCCAGCCTGGGCACCAGAGCAAGACACCGTCTTGGAAAAATAAATAAATAAAGAACGTGACCTTATGTGGAAACAGGGTCTTTTAAAAAGTTTTTTGAGACAGAGTCTCACTCTGTTGCCCAGGCTGGAGTGCAATGGTGCAATCTCGGCTCACTGCAACTTCTGCCTCCTGGGTTCAAGCAATTCTCCTTCCTCAGACTCTGGAGTAGCTGGGATGAGAGGTGCACATCACCACGCCTAGCTTCTTTTTTTCTTATATTTTTAGTAGAGACAGGATTTCGCCATGTTGGTCAGGTTGGTCTCGAACTCCTGACCTCAGGAGATCTGCCTGCCTCAGCCTCCCAAAGTGCTGGGATTACAGGTGTGAGCCACTGCACCTGGCTGAAATAGGGTCTTTGTAGAAGTTACCAAGTTAGGCCGGGCGCGGTGGCTCAAGCCGGTAATCCCAGCACTTTGGGAGGCCGAGACGGGCGGATCACGAGGTCAGGAGATCAAGACCATCCTGGCTAACCCGGTGAAACCCCGTCTCTAGTAAAAAATACAAAAAAATAGCCGGGCGAGGTGGCGAGCGTCTGTAGTCCCAGCTACTCGGGAGGCTGAGGCAGGAGAATGGCATAAACCCGGGAGGTGGAGCTTGCAGTGAGCCGAGATCCTGCCACTGCACTCCAGTCTCGGCGACAGAGCGAGACTCCATCTCAAAAACAAAAACAAAAACAAACAAAAAAAGAAGTTACCAAGTTAAAATGTGGTGAGTAGGATGTGCCCTAATCCAATATGACTGATGTCAGCATAGAAAGGTGAGTTTGGACACAGACACCCAGGAAGGGCCATGTGAAGGTGCGGGTGGAAATCAGGGTGGCACATCTGCAAGCCCAAGAGCCACGCGGATGCTCCTCAAGACCCTGGGGAGGAAGCAGCCCTGCCCGAGCCTCGGTCTCCGTGTCTGGCCTCCCGACTGCTAGGCAGTGAGCTTCTGTTGTTTTTGTTGTTGTTTTAAGATGGAGTCTCACTGTCACCCAGGCTGGAGTGCAGGTGGCGCAATCTCGGCTCACTGCAACCTGCGCCGCCCTGGCTCAAGTGACTCTCCTGCCCCAGCCTCCTGAGTACCTGGGATTACAGGCGCCCACCACCACGCCCAGCTAATTTTTGTATTTTTAGTAGAGACGGGGTTTCACCACGTTGGCCAGGCTGGTCTCAAACTCCTGACCTCAAGTGATCCGCCCGCCTCGGCCTCCCAAAGTCAGTTTCCGATGTTATGAACCCCTCACTTTGTGTTCCTTTGCATGGCAGCACTAGCAAGCTAATAAATAAAGTGGGGGAAAAGCCAGGAAATTGAAGAAAATCAGCATTAGGATCTGCCATTCTGAGTCTCTGCTTGTACGGAGCTGAAAAAAGACGCGAGGAGCCATCTGTGGGATGACCCCTGACAGGCAGAAACAGACGTTCGATCTTCCTTCCTGTCCGTCCACACTGTTTGCATTTTGTACCACATTTTTGTAATACCACATTGTCTACCACAATTTCGTAATGTTTTGAAGTAAGAACAGCATCACAGCCACTAACCTTAACTAGACCGTGGTCCCCCAGGCCATGGGGTTATCCCTAAACCTCTCGTCCCCTGCAGCCCCTGCCCCTGGTTCATGGAGCCACCGTTAGAGGGGCCCAAGCTGAGGTCCCGGGGCTGCTGCTCTGGGACTGACTGGTGGGTTAGAACTCTGTCCTTCCCCAGCACCCCTCCCTGTAGGCCCCTTCCAAAAGGCTTTGTTGTTGTTGTTGTTGTTGTTGTTGTTTGAAACAGGGTTTCACTCTGTCATTCAGGCTGGAGTGCAATGGCACAGTCATAGCTCACTGCAGCCTCCACCTCCTGGGCTCCAGTGATCCTCCTCGGCCTGCACATGGCCACACCCCAGTGACGTTTGAGCAGCTCTGTTCTGAAGGGAGACACACACCTGTTCAGGGAGCCAGAGGGCTGGGGGCGTTGGGTATTGGTGGAAACTTATGCCGAGATTTCTGTTCTGTGCATGGAGAGGGCCTCAGGAGCAGTGTGACCTCGGGAGCAGTGTGCAGACCAGAACTCAGATTCTAGTTCCAAAGCCCATCTTCCCTAAAAGGAACCAGGGTTCTGCTATGGACTGAATGTGTCCTCCCCAAGATCTGTTTGTTGAAACCCTGGCCCCTAGGCCAGGCGTGGTGGCTCATGCCTGTCATCTCAGCACTTTGGGGGGCCGAGGCGGGTGGATCATCTGAGGTTGGGAGTTCCAGACCAGCCCGACCAACATGGAGAAAACCTGTCTCTACTAAAAATACAAAATTAGCCGGGCCTGGTGGTGCAGGCCTGTAATCCCAGCTACTTGGGAGGCTAAGGCAGGACAGTCGC
The DNA here is from genome assembly GCF_003255815.1 of Theropithecus gelada. Lineage (NCBI taxonomy): Eukaryota > Metazoa > Chordata > Mammalia > Primates > Cercopithecidae > Theropithecus > Theropithecus gelada. The sequence goes on along the minus strand of NC_037683.1, from coordinate 1,220,286 downwards.
TTAAATCTGGGAGGCCGAGATTGCAGTGAGCTTGAGATCACTCCATTGCCCTCCAGCCTGGGTGACAGAGCAAGACTCTGTCTCAGAAAAAAAAAAAAAAAAGGAAGGGAGGGAGGGAGGGAAGGAAGCGAGGGAGGGAAGGAAAGGAGGGAGGGAGGGAGGGAAGGAAGGAACCCTGGCTCCTGCAAGGTGATGGTATTAAGAAGTAGGGTCGGCCAGGCACGGTGGCTCATGCCTGTAATCCCAGCACTTTGGGAGGCCGAGGTGGGCGGATCACAAGGTCAGGAGATCGAGACCATCCTGACTAACACGGTGAAACCCTATCTTTACTAAAAATACAAAAAATTAGCCGGGCATAGTGGTGGGCGCCTGCAGTCCCAGCTACTTGGGAGGCTGAGGCAGGAGAACGGCGTGAACCCAGGAGGCAGAGCTTGCAGTGAGCCGAGACTGTGCCACTGCACCCCAGCCTGGGCGACAGAGTGAGACTCCATCTCAAAAAAAAAAAAGAAGTGGGGTCTTTTGGAAGTGGGTAGGTCATGAAGGTGACACCCTCATGACCAGGATCAGCGCCCTCATCAAAGGGACGCTGGAGAGCCCCCTCGCTCCTTCTGCCACATGAGGAGTCACGGGAAGTCCACAACCCACAAGAGCCCTCACCAGAACCCAGCCATGCTGGCGTCCTGACCTCGAACTTTGAGCCTCCAGAACTGTGAGGCATGAATGCCACCCGTCCAAGGTCCTTTACACAGCATCTCTGGTGGGACCAAGACAGGCTCTGTAGCAGGACTAGTAGTGGTCTCCTTCCTTATCCCCCCTTTGAGAATTTTCACTAATTAGTGGGAGTTCTCACTTTTATTTTCACTTTCTGAGTCTTTTTGCAAGACAGAACAATAGTCTTTTATGTAATACACTTGTGCTGAAGTTTGCTGATGAATCGTGGCAGCTACAAAACCTTTTATCATTTGAAGGAATAAGTGTAATACACAGGGGAGCAGCAAGCGACTTTCTTTTTTTTTTTTTTTTTTTTTTTTTTTGAGACGGAGTCTCGCGCTGTCGCCCGGGCTGGAGTGCAGTGGCCGGATCTCTGCTCACTGCAAGCTCCGCCTCCCGGGTTTGCGCCATTCTCCTGCCTCAGCCTCCCGAGTAGCTGGGACTACAGGCGCCTGCCACCTCGCCCGGCTAGTTTTTTTTTTTTTTTTTGTATTTTTTAGTAGAGACGGGGTTTCACTGTGTTAGCCAAGATGGTCTCGATCTCCTGACCTCATGATCCACCCGTCTCGGCCTCCCAAAGTGCTGGGATTACAGGCTTGAGCCACCGTGCCCGGCCTTTTTTTTTTGAGATGGAGTCTCGCTCTGTCGCCCAGGCTGGAGTGCAGTGGCTGGATCTCAGCTCACTGCAAGCTCCGCCTCCCGGGTTCCCGCCATTCTCCTGCCTCAGCCTCCCGAGTAGCTGAGACTACAGGCGCCCACCACCTCGCCTGGCTGTGTGTTTTTTTTTTTTTTTAATTTCTTAGTAGAGACGGGGTTTCACTATGTTAGCCAGGATGGTCTCGATCTCCTGACCTCGTGATCTGCCCGCCTCAGCCTCTCAAAGTGCTGGGGTTACAGGCTGGAGCCACCATGCCTGGCCTACTTGCTTTTTTCTACCAACTCTTAGCCTCTGCAGAAGTGCTTCTCGGTACCTCTGCAAACGCTGAAGCTGAGTTGCATTCTCTGGGTGTTTTTTTCCTTTTTCCTAGAGTTTAACAGGCTCTTTTCTTCATATAATTCTCCATGCACTTGGAGGGTTAAACAGGCATACCGAGAGTCAGTGTAAATGTTGACAGTCTTACCTTTACTGAGTTCTAAGGCCGAAGTTAAAGCAATGAGCTCAGCTTAATGACATGTCCTGGGTTACCACCACATACTCTGCACATCTCTCTCCTTGTGGGTTGATGAAGCTGTTCCCGTCCATGTATAGCTCCTAGTCTACTGATGCCCAAGGCTGGTCCCAGAGGTCAGGTCTGCTAGAGTAAACTTGAGTCCAACACCTCTACACAGTCATGCTCCACAGGGCTCTAGCTGCCGGGAGCAAGGTGGCAGGTTCAGGGTGTTTCCAGTTTAGTAGATCAGTGGTTGAAAAGGGCTGATAGATGAAAGTCTGTTGCCCCCACGGATGTAGGCCTGGTCATTATACCTTGCGTCTCCCTAAGAGGCATTTACATAGCTCGAGCAAGACCAGATCTGAGAAGGCCCACTTGACTATCTTGACTTCCTTCTTTGGCCTCTTGAGGCTCCGACCCTCCCCTTCGAGGTGAGACCTGGGGCATGTTAGCTCCTGAATCTTGTGTCTGAGGGGGCTGTTGGCCTCGGTAAAGCGGGGTAGGCTGGGACACATGGAGAAAGAATTTCTGTTATCTCTTGACGGCTCCTGCAAAACTGGCTTCTCTTGCTGTTTCTGGGACTCCCTTTTTAACTCTGTGTCTGCTGGCGAAGCTGCTGTTACTTTTACTTTTGGGTTTTTTGCAAGAATCTGTTAAACAGGGCTAAATTTATGCTGGTTTTGTCTATATTATATTTAACCATGAGTCAATATAAAGGAACTTGATCTAGGTACACTGGCTGTCCTCCAACCCCTGTCACCACCTTAAATGCATGGCCAATTGTTCCTTGTCTATAGTTCCTTTGGTGGGCCATCCGACACCAAAAGAGGGCAGTTCTAATTCACACAGAGATCTTAACCTCTAAGGGGTTAACTTAACTCTATAATCTCCTGCAAAACCTTTCTCAAGGTTCTGTAACATGCATTTTAAGAGAGTAAGTTTTGATGATTTGATGACTTTCCTTTTATTTTTTTGAAACTTTTCTTTTTGAAATGTTTTTTTGTTTTTTTGTTTTTGAGACGGAGTCTCGCTCTGTCGCCCAGGCTGGAGTGCAGTGGCCGGATCTCAGCTCACTGCAAGCTCTGCCTCCCGGGTTTACGCCATTCTCCTGCCTCAGCCTCCGGAGTAGCTGGGACTACAGGCGCCCGCCACCTCGCCCGGCTAATTTTTTGTATTTTTTAGTAGAGACGGGGTTTCACTGTGCTAGCCAGGATGGTCTCGATCTCCTGACCTCGTGATCCACCCGTCTCAGCCTCCCAAAGTGCTGGGATTACAGGCTTGAGCCACCGTGCCCGGCTTTGAAATGTTTTAACACAGTTCCTAGCGGAGTGGGCTTACTTTGTGTCCGACCTATTTTTCTCTGGAGACAAAACAACATTCACACTACAAGAAGGAAAGGGTAAAAGGTCACTCACTCATCTAAGTCACACTAAATCAAAATAAAAACTAAACCCAAAGTGTTGTTAAAGGCACACCTGTTCGTCAAACAATTTAAGCCAAGTCAAAATCAGAACCAAAACCAAAGTGCCAATAAAGGCACACCTGTTCGTCAAGCAATTTAAGTCAAAATCAAAACTAAAACCAAAGTATCAAGCAATTAATTCAAGTCAGAAACAAAAACCAAAGTATCAAGCAATTAATTCAAGTGGAGTCAAAAATAAAAACCAAAGTGCCGATACAGGCACGCCGTGGGTGATCAGGCCACGCTTCCACTCAAATGGAGTGGGCGAGTTCCAAAGATGAGTCTTACCAAGTTTCAGATGTCCGGACTTAAAGGGCCAGTTCCTTCCCGGTGTTTAGCCACTGCGTTGATCCTCCGCGGGAGCCTGCTGTGCACTGCTCCAGGAGTTCCACCAGGGCAAATGCCTACCCGGGAGTGCTCTCAGGATCCGCATGGCTCAAGCTGGCTGGAGTCCCCCGCAGGGATGGTCTACAGGGCAGGCATAAGCTGCTTAAGGGGCTGCCTCGACCGTCTGTTAATCACCTCGCTTCCCGGTCAGGGAACCAAGAAATGTAGCAGGAGTAGTAGTGGTCTCCTTCCTTAGCTCCTTGGAGAGAGGCTGATTCCAGGTGTGGGACAGGGAAGGCAGGGACGCACTCAAAACACATCAAGGGCTGATTATGAGGACACAGAAGCCGCGCTGGAGGGGCACCGCTGGCTGGATCTCCAGCAATCTGAGCATAAGATGACAGTGGATTGTGCATTACGAATGCATAACATGATAAATGTTACATAGATTTTACTACCATCAAAAAATTTTAAAAGAGCCAGATGCAGTGGCTCATGCCTGTAATCCCAATACTCTGGAAGGCCAAAGTGGGAGTATCCCTTGAGCTCAGCAGTTCAAGACCAGCCTGGGCAATACAGCAAGACCCCATCTATATGAAAATAAAAATAAAAATTAGTTGTGTGTGGTGGCACATGTCTGAAAGGAGGCTGAGGCAGGAGGATCACTCGAGCCCAGGAGTTGGAGGCTACAGTGAGTTATGATTGCACCACCACACTCCAGCCTGGGTGACAGAGCAAGACCCTGTCTCAAAATAAGTAATTAAAAGATGACAGTAATGAATGTTAACACATTCATTTTTTTAAACCTGCAAGTCTGTACTGATAGATTTTTTTTATTTTTATTTTTATTTTTTTGAGACGGAGTCTCGCTCTGTAGCCCAGGCTGGAGTGCAGTGGCCGGATCTCAGCTCACTGCAAGCTCCGCCTCCCGGGTCCACGCCATTCTCCTGCCTCAGCCTCCTGAGTAGCTGGGACTACAGGCGCCCACCAACTCGCCCGGCTAGTTTTTTTTTTTTTTTTTTTTTTGTATTTTTTAGTAAAAACGGGGTTTCACCATGTTAGCCAGGATGGTCTCGAGCTCCTGACCTCGTGATCCGCCCGTCTCGGCCTCCCGAAGTGCTGGGATTACAGGCTTGAGCCACCGCACCCGGCCACTGATAGATTTTTTAAAGTGGAGGGGGCCCTTGGTGAGAGAAGAATGCCAGCTGGTAGATGCCGAAATGGAATAGATGCAGGAAACGGCCATTTTGCAGCTGCTGGCCCTGGGTAATGGGGGTTGGGGGGCACGCAGTGGGGTGGCGCACAGGCTGGCCGCATGGCCACGCAGCACCCGGATGGCATTCCCACATCTAAGGGAGGGAGAACTGCGCCTCAACCAGGCGGCCACATTCAGCATCACCTGCTGAGGGACAGATGACACCTGGAGGTGACCGACACAGCATGTCCCAGTGCTGCTCTGGCCAAAAATGTCCAACCTGCCTCCGGCCAGGAGGAAATGATCAGACACATCCAGAGCTCAGCCTGGGCCTGTGGAGTCTGTCCCCGTGGAGGGGCAAGAATGCTAAGGCTGGGGACGGCTCAGAGGGGCCCCGGGGAAGGCAGCAAAACACAAGGAGTGCCTCCTGGTTGGATCCTGGGTTTTTCTCTTCTTTTCTTTTTTTTTTTTTTTTGAGATGGAGTCTCGCTCTGTCGCCCGGGCTGGAGTGCAGTGGCCGGATCTCAGCTCACTGCAAGCTCCGCCTCCCGGGTTCCCGCCATTCTCCTGCCTCAGCCTCCCGAGTAGCTGGGACTACAGGCGCCCGCCACCTCGCCCGGCTAGTTTTTTGTATTTTTAGTAGAGACGGGGTTTCACCGGGTTAGCCAGGATGGTCTCGATCTCCTGACCTCGTGATCCGCCCGTCTCGGCCTCCCAAAGTGCTGAGATTACAGGCTTGAGCCACCGCGCCCGGCCTCTTTTCTTTTCTTTTCTTTTCTTATTTATTTATTTATTTATTTAGAAAGAGTCTCGCTCTGTCGCCGAGGCTGGAGTGCAATTGTGCGATCTTGGCTCACTGCAGCCTCTACCTGCCGAGTTCAAGTGATTCTCCTGCCTCTCAGCCTCCAGAGCACCTGGAAATACATGCGCCTGCTACCACAACCGGCTAATTTTTGTAGTTTTAGTAGAGATGGGGGTTTCACCATGTTGGCCAGACTGGTCTCGAACTCCTGACCTCAGGTGATCCACCCGCCTCAACCTCCCAAAGTGCTGGGATTACAGGTGTGAGCCACCGTGCCCGGCAGAAACTGTTCTGAGGAAGATGCTGGGGGGTGTGTTTGCTTTCAACACTGCATTACACATCATCACAAATGAAGCCTCTAGAGATGACGCCCCCGTGAACTGTGTCAGTCTGTGGGTGGCTGTCCAGGTCCAGCCTGGCCTCGTCCTGTGCGCTGGGTCTCCCTGGGCCTCGGCTGGGCCGTGTTCCTTTCTCGACTTCTTCCTGCTGTGATTCAGCCCCTACAGTTGTAGGACGGAGGCTGCTGCGACCTGAAGCCCTGAGGGGCCTGCCTTCTGATGGCTCCCCCACACATTTCCCTTGGTTGACCACCAAACCCACACCAGCCCCTCCAGTAAGTGGGTGTTCCTCCCGGTTCTTCCAGAGTTAGCTGCCCCCAGGGCCCACGACAGCTTCACCCCAGTGACCCAGCCTCTCGGGGATGCCAGCATGTCCATCCCACTGTCCCTCAGGTGGCCACGGCGAGCGTCTCATAGGAACCCAAGTGGATGCGTCAGCCCAGCCCACCCAGGCCTGCCAGTGCCCTCAAGCCCATGGGACCCTCCCCTGTTGTCCCCCATGTGGCACCATCCCTCACCTGAGTCCACCCTCCACCCTCCTGAGGAGCCTTGAAACAGCCTAAGGCAAGAGTCTGACCTTGGCCCAGATCACAGGGCATGAGCTCTGGGGGCCATTCATGCCCCTCCCCCGTCTCCTGCCTACGGTGCACCAGGCTCCACTGCCGATGAGCCTCAAACTTTCCGGGTCCTGCCTCCCTGGGGCTTCGGCCTGTGCCCTGCCCTGTGGCTAGGATGCCCTTCCCTTAAGTAATCTTCACAGACTTCAGTCTCCTCCTGGAGGTCACCTCCTCCTGGAAGCCCTCCCTGTCCCTTCCATGACATGCAGACAGCCCAGCCCAGGCCACTGCAGGCCCCACATGGGCAGCAAGGGCTGAAGGAGGCTTAGAGGGGGCGGGTGGATGGGAAGATGAAGGCTAAGGGGAAGGGGGCCAGGAGCAATCCCTGAGGGTGGGATGGGGGGGACAGTGAACCATGGTGAACCACCCTGCCTCAGTTTCCCTCCTCCAGGCCGACCCGGCCACCCCCACCAGCACCTGTGCCTGAGGGGCAGGGCCTTCTGGAGCACTAACCCACCCGATGGGCCCATCTTCCCCGCCCCTCCCACCTCACACACGCAGGCCCTCAGGCGTTTTGTTTATTTATTGAAAACAAACATCTGTGCGCTATGTACAGGCCCGGCTTCCAGGCAGGTGGGCGGGCAGGGGGCCAAGCTGGGTGGGAGAGCGACAGCAGCTGGGGGTAGGGGGGGTTCTGGCCCTCGCCTGGTCAGCAAGGCCAGCTTCTCCATTCCTGCTGCCTGCCAGCTGGCCCAAGCTGATGGCTTCCCGCGGGACAGCCACCTCCCTGCAGGAGAGCAGGGCCAGAGGAGCCTCTTCTCAAAGCAAAATAAATACGCGACTGACCCAGCCCCGTCCACAGTCCGCCCTCAGCGTCAGCCTTCATTGTAGGAAAAAAAAGCTGGTTCCAAGGCTGGGCAGGAGAAAGGCCGGCAGTGCCTGGTCCAGCCGGTGTCGCCTTGGGCGGTGAGCAGAGCTAGGAAGGGGCGAGGGGCTGGGCAGATGATGAGGCTTTAAGGCAAAGCAGGGCGAGGGTGTGCGCAGCCCGGGCCGGGTCAGCCTTTGGCACAATTGGGGGCGGCAGCCTCAGTGACCACAGGGCATGGCCGAGTACGGGGGCTGGAGGGCCAGAAGCCCCTTGGTCCTCAATCTCCACTCCAGGGCCTGGCAGGCACTGGGGGACATCTGTCCCCACGGTCGAGTCCCTGGTACAGCTCTGAGTGGTCAGCGGAGCGTATCCTCCCTGGCCCAGCTCTGAGTGGTCAGCAGAGCGTGTCCGTGTTGAAGGACAGCTGGGCCTGTGCACAGGGGAGATCAGGCTTAGGGGGTGTCCTGTGCCACCCCCTTGTGGGGCTGAGGACACTTGTGCTGGCCTGCCCTGGTTCTCCTGCAGGCTGGGCCTGGACGCAGGGTCTCCCCACGAGCTCCCTCTGTGTCTGGGCTCTCCTGGGCCTCTGTCTGCCGAGTCTGGGGGTCACTGACTCTACATTGGTCCCCTGTTCCCGGGCTCTGGCCCCCCCTGCCCCATCCTGGCTCTGTGCCCCTCAAAGATTCCAGCAAGTCTGGGCTCTGCGTTTGGTCTCTCCAGGCCCGTCTGCAAGTCTCCCTTGCCCGCTCTGCCCCCTTGACCTCCGGACAGCAAGCATCCTAGGGCCACTTCTCCCCCTACCCTACCCGGGGCTGGAGCCGCCAGGCGGCCTAGGTGCGGTGGGCAGAGCCCTGGGCAGCCGTGAGGGCAGACTGCTCACCCGCTCCTCCTCAAAGCTGATGAGGCCCTCGTCCTCCGTGTCCAGGTCCTCAGGCTCATCTGCCACAAGTGCCCGGAGCTCCGTGGGGGCAGGCCGGGGCCGGAGCAGGCTGAGCAAGCAGCCAAGAGGGGACTGCAGTGCGGACGGCGGCTCCGTCTCCTGCTGCTCCAGGTTGTCACTCTGCTTCTTGGCGAAGTTCACGAATACCTGGTGGGTGGGGCAGGCGTGTGGGGAGGGGGCGGGTCTGGGGTAGGGGGATGGGGAGGGGCTGGGCGGAGGGGGGCAGGGCAGGTGGGAGGAGGGGTAGGTGTGGTGCGCAGTGCCCTCAGGGCACTCACGTTGTCCAATGTGGTCTGGCTGACCGAGTAGTCCTCGATGCCCAGCACGCCAGACACCTGCTCCATCTTGCTGAACACCTGGGCCAGCGAGATGTGCTCCGACTTGAGCTGGTACTGCACCTTTGTGTGGTGCCGCTCCTGCAGGGGTGGAGGTCAGAGGCCGCTGGCAGCACCCCCACCCCGCAGCACCCGCTCCGCGACCCCGCCTGGGACCACCCACCTTGAGCATAGCTTCTGGGAAGCTGCGGTTGAAGAACCGCACCACGTCCTTCACGCTCTGGCTGCTCTTGGTCCGCACTGTGATCATGTAGCCATCTCCAAACCTGGTGGGACAGGCCCATGGGCCAGAGCCCTGCACCGCCCGGCCAGAGCCCCAGCCCCCCAGCCTCCCAGCCCCACAGTCCCCACAGGCACCCCAGGAAGCCCCATAGCCTCCCACAGCCCCCCAGTCCTACAGCCCCCACAGTCTTCCAGGCCCCTCCCCTGGCCCCACTGCCCCAGTCCCCACAACCCCAGTCCCCCCAGCTCCCATGGCCCCACAGCCCTGCAGCCGCCCCCACTCCAGGCCCCACTGCCTGGTCCCACCCCTGGGCCCGCCCCAGCCCGCCCCTGGCCCCGCCCCAGCCCACCCCTGGCCCCGCCCTGGCTCACCGGTTCTTCAGGTGCTGAATGCTGCCCAGGCACCGCAGGCGACCGTTCACCATGATGGCCAACCGCGTACACAACGCCTCACATTCCTCCATGCTGCGGGACACACACAGGCTGGCACCAGAAGGGGTGCTGCGGGGTGGGGGCACGGGGGGAGGGTGGGGGCACCCTCACCTGTGTGATGTCAGCACCACCGAACGTCCTGTCTTGATGAGGTCAAGGATGAGGTTCCAGAGGAAGCGCCGGGCCTTGGGGTCCATGCCTGTGGTGGGCTCGTCCTGGAGATGGGCGGCAGGCTCAGCCGCTGCCAGGCCCACACACCCCGGCCTGAACGCTGCCCCTGCCCCGTGCTCACCAGGAAGTCAAAGGCCAGGCAGCCGCCCCCCACCCCACCCAGGGCTTACCAGGAAGATGAAGGCTGGGTACCCAATGAGGGCGATGGCCGTGGAGAGCTTCCGCTTGTTGCCGCCGCTGTAGGTGCCGGCCGGCTTGTCTGCGTACTTGGTCAGCTCCAGCTTCTCCAGAGCCCACTTCACCACCTGGCCGGGGAACGCAGATGTCAGCGCAGGCAGGGCCGCCCAGCGCGCTGGCTCCCTGCCCCACCCTGCAGATCCTCACCCGGGCCTCATCCTTCCAGGAGATCCCACGTAGCCGCGTGTACAGCTGCAGGTGCTCCCGGGCCGTGAGCTCGTCGAACAGCGCGTCACACTGAGGGCAGTAGCCGAGGCTCTGTTGCACCTGGAGCAGCTCCTTCAGCACGCTGGGGACACGGCAGCTGTCAGCGCGTGGGGACGCGGCGGCCCCGCCCACCCAGGGCTCCCGCCGCACCTGTGTCCATTGACGAAGGCCTCGCCCCCCGTCGTGCTCTCGTCGCCGGTCAGCATCTTGAAGGTGCTGGTCTTGCCCGCACCGTTGACGCCCAGAAGCCCGAAGCACTCGCCAGGACGCACACCCAGGCACAGGCGGTCAACGGCCAGGATGCGGCCAATCTTCCGGGACTTGTAGACCTGGCCAGGAGCTTGCCCGCTCAGCGGGGCATGGGGGCATGGGGGCGTGGGGTGCAACGCCCTCAACCCCATCCTGCTCCCACCCTGCCCCTCTGGCCCCACCCCACCTAGGCCCTGCCCCACCTCCAGAGCCCAGGGACCTGCCCACATGCCCCATGGCCCCACCCCATGCAGGCCCCACCCCCAGAGCTCAGGGCCATGCCCACCCAGGCTCCACCTCCACTGCTGGGGCCCCCCCCCCCTGGCCCTGGCCCTGGCCCACCCCACCCAGGCCCCACCCCACCCAGGCCCCACCCCAAACGCTCAGAGCCCACCTTGGTCAGGTTCTCAATCTTGACCATGTCGTTGTCAGCATCTCCCCGGAGCACTCGCTGCCGCTCGCTAGCCACGTCCACATCATCCTCCACAGGCTTGGTAGACACAGGCATGCGCCTTGGGGGACAGGATGGACAGCGTCCAGCAGCTGGCCACCCGCACTGCCCCTCCCCGCCACCAGTCTCACGTCCTCTGGCTCCTTTCCCGTCCCCTGCCCCACCCACTCCTGCCCCATCCCTGCCCCCACCCTGCCCCACTCCCTGACCCCATCCCTGCTCCCGCCCCACCCCCTGCCCCCACCGCCGCTATGCGCCCCGCTCACTGTGGCCGCCGCAGGAAGTTGTACTGGCACATGATGGTCAGGAGGAAGCCCACGACGCCCTCGACCGCCATGGCCACCAGCCCGCGGGTGACAATGTCCCATTCGAATGGGGACTTCATCTTGTCAAACTGGCCTGTGGGGAGCCAGCTCAGGGCCTGTGCTCTAGGCCTTGAGGGGCCCCAACCGCCTCCCCCACCCCACGGGCCCCCTCACCAATCTTGGCGTAGTACTCATTGATGTACTCGTTGTAGGCCATCTCCATGAGCCCGTGGCCCAGATTGTAGTTGGGGAAAATCAGGAAGCAGCTTTTCAGGTAACTGTTGACAACCTTCAGGTCCTGCGGGGTGGTCGGGGTCAGGCGCACAGCCTCTGCAGGGCCCGCCGCCCCCGCCATGTCGCCGCCACCCCACCTTGTCGTGCTCGAAGAGCTGTAGCAGGAAGGTGGCCACCGTGGCAGTGATGCCAATGAAGAGATTGATGACAATGAGGAACACGTAGGCCGAGCTGGGGACCTCAAACCAGAAGGAGGCCGGGTACATGATGGGCGTGATGGACCACCTGTGGGCCGGTGGCGGGCAGTGGTCACCAGGCAGCCCCGGCCCCACCTAAGGCCACTCCCTCATCCGCTCCCCCTTACCCATAGAGCAGGAAGAGGGAGAGGACAGCAGGGAAGTTGGTGGGCGATGTGTAGGCCGGCAAGTCGAACACAAACAGGATGATGACGCAGCAGGTAGCGGGGACCAGGTAGTTGAGCTGCAGGGGTGGGGGTGGCTGGTGAGAGACCCAGGGCAGGGCGGGGATGGGGGATGAGAAGGGCCGGGACACCCCCGTGGCCACACCGGGCGCACCATGTCCCACACGTAGTTCGCCAGCCAGTAGATGACGGGGTTGCAGCCGCTGACAAACTGCAAGTGCTTCGCCTTGGTGGACTTCTCGGCCACGAGGAAGACGACGAAGCTGGCCGGCACGAACGACATGGCCACGATGATGAAGATGGCGATGACGACATCCGTGCCCTGCAGCCTGGAGCAAGGAAGCCCTCAGTCCTCACGGCCGGGCTGCAGCGCCCACCTGCCCCGCCTCATCCGCACTGGCCACACTTACAGGTAGTCCAGGGAGAGGCTGGCACTGGTCTTGTTCATGGGATGGTTGGTGACGGTGATGCCTGCACACGGCGGGGTGAGGGTGGCAGCTTCAGGCCTCTGCGCCATCCGGCCCAGCCCCAGCTCCTCCCCGCCCGGCCCCGCCTGCACCAGCTCACCGTAAGCTGCCGGGTTGCCCTTGCTCTTGGGCAGGTTGGCACGCAGGATGGCGTTGTTGAGGCTGTTGAGGTAGGTGGGCATGCTGTGATAGCCCTTGTTGTTGTAGAAAACCTGCAGCACGAAGAGGACAAAGGCCCCAGGAGCCCCGTGGGTCTCTGCAGACCTCAGGCGGCGCTACACACCGCGAAGCCCCAGGGCCGCAGCCTTGCTCACCTGGGCAGCCCTGCGCACCGCGATCTTCCGCACCATGGGTGGGGCCCTGGTGCCAAATGAGGCTGGGATGGACTTGAGGACGTTGCCAAAGGTGATGGCCCCATACCTGGGCAGGCAGGTGGGAGGGGCGGTGAGGCTAGGCAGGCAGTGAGGCTAGAGGGACAGGAGTTGAGACCAGGTGGCTGGTGGCCGGCCGCCCTCGCCCACAGCCTCCCCACCCAGCTCACCGGTGCAGTCGGAAGCGGTCAGAGGTGAAGAGCAGGTACTCAGAGACGTTGTGGCCGGTGATGTCGGTCAGGATGTCGCCTGTGACCACCCGCATCTGGGGCGGGTGCCCGCCCACACTGCTGGGGCAGGAGAAGCCGGTGCCCTGCGCGGAGCAGGTGCAGCGGACGGGCTCCCGTACCAGGTGCGGCAGGGAGGGCGCCGACGTCCACATTTCTGTGGGCACAGCGTGGTGCGGTGAGAAGGACCCCTCGCTGCCCCTGCCCCCCAGCCGGCCCCCGGAACCGCTACCTGGCCCGGCAGTGGGTGGCAGCGAGACGTTCCAGGCCTGCGGGTCCTCGTCCAGGGATGCTGGGGAATCAGACGGGGCAGGCGAGGGTGGGGGCGGCACGAAGTTGGACAGCGGCAGCCCCTGTGTGAAGGACTCCAAGCACATGCTGTCGAAGAACCGAGCCGCCAGCAGGCGCGACTCCCCGCTGCTCAGGTTCAACGTGGGCCCCAGAGAGCCGTTGGCCGGAGACTTGAGCACGCAGGTGGCGCCCACCCCCGACGGCAGCCGGAATGTGCTCACGAGCTGCTGGGGGCTGGCGTCGGGTGACAGCCGCAGCCTGCGGGCACCCACAGTGTGAGGTGGGGCTGCCCGTCTCTGCTCCCTCGCCCACCCCACCCACCAAGGCTGCCCCCGCCAGCGGCCTCACCGGTACTCGCGGCGCTCCTCGTTGGCGTAGGGGATGAAGTTGCCACGGGGCTGGGTGTAGTTGTGGTACTGGGAAGGTGACAGGACCAGTGGAGGCAGGTCACCTGGCAGGGAGAGCACGGAGGCCTGAGCAGGTTCTGCCCACTGGCCAGCAGCCCCCAGGCCTCGGTCCCCTTCCACCAACCCCAAAGGATCCACACCTGGGATCTGGGCCCCGAAGAGGCAGGACTCCCGGATGAACCCCGGCGTGTGCCCAGCCTCAGGTGCGGGGTGAGGCCCAGAGTCAGGAAGCCTGGGAGAGGGCATCCTCAGGGCTCCCGGTGGAAAGGGGGGACATAAGCCCGGCACGCCCGCCCAGCCGGTGGCCTACCAATCTCGGGGACGGACAGAGCCACGGTCATGGCCACGCAGACGAAGAAGGCCGGCAGCAGGATCTGGGAGAAGAGTGCCTTGGAGTTGCGGCGGGCACAGTGGAAGCGTTTGACCAGCAGCCCGTGGAACTGGCGCACCTTCAGCCACCCGCCGTCCAGCTTGCGGCTGCCCTGGCCAACCCTCGACAGGGCCTCCGCCTCAGCCTCTGTGCAGACAGGTAGGGGCTGAGCAGGTGGCTGCACGCTACCCTCTCCCCACTGGCTGCCCCCATGCCGCTCCCCTCTAACCCCGCTCCCCCTCCCCGGCTGCCCCGGCCTCACCCGGCCACCCCCACCTTGCAGGCTGACGTTGTCTGGGTCCTGTGGGTTATCAAACAGGGGGCGGTAGTCGCCATAGACGTCGGCGTAGCCAGCTCCCTCGTCACCACGGGCAGAGCCCACAGATGACGCCGACTGAAGCGATGCCTGTGACTGGGCCAGCTCCGAGCACCGGGCCAGGTTGCCGGCGTGACCCTCCCCAGACACCGTGCCCTCCGCCCCGGGGAGCACGTCCTTCCTGGACTCCTTCACATCTGCCGCAGCGGAAGGGCCGAGGGGATGCTCAGAGTTACTGGCCCCTAGGCCTGCCCAGGACCCCCATGCCCGATCTTTAACCAGTTCCCAGGGTCATACACCTGTCCGGGACCTCTGGCCACCATGACCACCCACCCAGGACCCCAGGCTAACCCTGGGGATGCCACCCAGGATCAAGGTGGCGCCCCCAGACACCAGGCAGGAGTGACAGCACAGGCCCGAGCTGGGACTTTGTGGGTGGGGTGGGCTGAGCAAGTAGCCCGGGCCCCTCACCGGCCTCACTGTTCTCCAGCGACTGATCCTCCTCCGACACCTTGAGGAACACCTCCTCCAGGGTGGTGTCCATCAGCCCAAAGCTACTGAGGTGCAGCGCGTCCAGGCTGCGCTCCAGGTGCTGTGGGGGCAGTGGAGGGGGAGGCTGCGGCAGGGACGCCCAGGCAGGGGTGCGTCCACCTCCACCGCCTGCAACTGCCCCCCAACCCTTAGGCCCTGGCCTGCTTTTGGCCCTCACACCTGGAAGAGGCGCTCGAAAGCCCCCTTCTTGGCAGCCTCGCTGGGCAGGATGTAGGAGAGCTCCGTGCTTGTGTCTGAGACCAGCAGGCAGGAGGCCACGTGCTTGCGGATGAACTGGGACACCTGGAGCTCGGAGCAGCTGCTCAGCGGGGTGCGACCTGGGGGGCTGGATGCCAGCCCTGGCTCTGTGGGGGATGTGGGAGCAGGGAGGAATTCACTCAGGGGCTAGGGGGAGGGACCCCCGATGGGAACCCAACTGAGTCAAGATATGGGCGTTGGAGAGGGCTGGCCAGGCCCCAGCAGGTATCCCGGGCCCAGTGGGTGACGGTGAGGACCCAGCCTCTCCAAGATATGGGCGTTGGAGAGGGTGGGCCAGGCCCCAGCAGGCATCCTGGGCCCAGCAGGTGACAGTGAGGACCCAGCCTCTCCAAGATACGGGCGTTGGAGAGGGTGGGCCAGGCCCCAGCAGGTATCCTGGGCCCAGTGGGTGATGCTGAGGACCCAGCCCCTCCATCGTGGATTCTCAGGTGGGGGTCCCGGGGAGGGGGTGGCCCGAGGCCAGCTCAGGCAGCTTCAACACAGACCTTGGGGGCCCCCCGACTCGGCGGGCCGCTTGACCAGCGTGAGGCGGTACCCATCACCATAGGTGCCCTTGAGGAAGAGCGGGGAGCCGCAGCACTTGAGCTTTCCGTGAGAGATGATGGCAATGCGGTCCCCAAGCAGGTCAGCCTCGTCCATGTGGTGGGTGGACAGAAGGATGGTGCGGCCTAGGGCAAGGCCAGACCCAGGGTCAGGGGGCAGGGAAGGCACCGTCTGCACCCCTGCCTGCACGGCACCCCACTCACCCGGCTTGTACTTCAGGATGAGGTCCCAGATGGCGCGGCGCGCGTAAGGGTCCACGCCCGCCGTGGGCTCGTCCAGGATGATGGCACGAGAGCCGCCCACAAAGGCGATGGCCACGGACAGCTTGCGCTTCATGCCACCCGACAGTGTCTGCACCAGCGAGTGCCGCTTGTTGGAGAGTTCCAGGTCCTCGATCATCCTGGGACAGGGAGGTGTGGCATGGGGCTGGGGCTATGCACAGCCCCAGGGCCTCGCCCCACCCGCTCCGCCCCACCCTGTGCCCACCCACTTGTCCATCTCTCTGCGGATCTCCTCCTGGGCCATGCTTTTGAGCCGTGAGTAGAACCAGAGGTGCTCCTCCACCGTGAGCCGGTCAAACAGCACGTTGTGCTGCGGGCACATGCCCAGGTTCTTGCGGATCTCATCCATCTCCGTGCGGATGTCGTGCCCATAGATGGTGGCGGAACCCGACGTCGGAGGGAACAGGCCGGTCAGGATGGACCTGGGTAGGTGGGCGGGGTCATGACCCCACGCCCTCTGCAGGGGCCCCACTCTGCCCCTGACTAGGACTCCTGCTCTGGTCAGCAGATGCCCACGGCCTCGCCCCTCTGAACACTCACATGGTGGTGGTCTTGCCCGCCCCGTTGTGGCCCAGGAAGGAGACCACTTGGTTCTCATAGAGGTTCAGGCTCAGCTTGTTCAGGGCCAGCTTCTTGTCATCCTTGTAGACCTTGGTGAGTTTGTCCACGCAGACTACCAGAGGCAGGTGAGTGGGCTCCTCCTCCATGCCACGTGTCTCCTCTGCACCAGGGCTGTGGATCAGCAGGGTAGGGGCGGCACCAAGGCCACCCAGGACTCCAAACCCAGCGCCCACCCATGCCACCATTCTGGCGCCAGCCTCACCAAAGCGCCGGCTCTCCATGGCACAGGCCTGGTCCTCCTCCATGACACTGAGGCGGGGGGTGCGTGCCCACGGCCAGCTCCACTCCCAGGCTTCTGTCCGCCCACTGCCCAGCCAGTAGGACTTCTGCAGTGGGAAGTACCAGGGCCGGGGCAGCCCGTACATGCCTGGGGGTCGGGGAGGGGAGGGGAGGCTGACCTAGGGCCTGGGGTGACCATCCACCACGTGGGCCATGTGCCCACCCAGGGAGCCACCCATGCTGCGTCCAGGAGTGGACCCAGAGCGCTGGTCCCCAACCCTGGCTGGGGACCCCGCCTCTCCCCTGCCCTCCAAGGGCTGGCCAGTACCTGGGTGCACAGCCTCGATGTACCATGTGAGGATGCCGTAGACCACGGCGTCCACCATCAGCATGGTGACAGCCAGGAGCAGGTTGAAGTCATCCCCCTCCACTGGGGACTGGCTGAAGGTGTGCCACTGGATGCCCACGCCAGCCACCTCGTACAGCGCGAAGTACTTGGAGCCCAGGCCAAAGGCCGTCGTGGACATGAGGGACTGAGGAGGCAGTGGTGTCAGCGCGTGGGGTGGCCAGGCAACCCAGCCGCCCGCCTGCCCGCGACTCTCACCGCGATGCACTTCTCGAAGGCCGTGATCTTATCGTGCGCCACCTCCTCTCGGATTGCCACATACATATAGGGCACGTAGCTCAGAAAGTAGATGATGCCACCGCAGGCAGAGGCCAGCTTGGCCTTGGAGTACAGCACGGACACCAGGAAACTGGGTGGGCAGGGGCCATGCGCGCCGTCAGCCACCCACACTCCCGGTCTCCTGGGCAAGCCTCTGCCAGGGTCCAGGGGGCTCCGAGAGGGTGTGGGGTGAGCTTGCTGGGCCAGTGCCTGCCCCAGGTCCCTGCCACCATGGCCCGTGCTCACCAGAACATGATGGTGGCCACGGCATAGACGGCCAGGAAGAGCCAGATGATGACCACGTGGCTGTGCATGAGCACCTGGCCGTACTTCAGGATGGCGGTGAGCGCTGTCACGGAGATGGACAGCTGCACAAAGCCGGTGATGAACCAGGCCACCCAGTGCACCGCGTTGTTCAGGCCCATGGTCTTCATCACCTGCGGGTGGGCCAGGGGCTTGGGGCAGGCCCCGGGGAGGACGCCGCCCCTCCCTGCCAGCCCGCGCCTCCAGGGAGGGTCCCGGCCCGCCGCACCTCCTTGAGCCGGTGCTCCTTCTCCGCCACGATGTGCTGGATGGTCATGGCCACGGAGTAGACCCAGGAGATCACCATGCACAGCGGCATCATGTGCTCGATGACGAACAGGAAGCTGTGGGGAGGCCACGCTCAGGCGCCACTCAGCCCCTGCCCCAGCCCAGCCCCGGGCGCCCGGCACTCACTCATCGCGCGTGTAGCAGGGGTAGGGGAACATCTGCACGTAGCTGCCCGGCTCCACCACGTCGTGCCCCACAAAGGTGTCGATGATGGCGCGTTCCATCATGTCTGTGGGTAGGGGCCGCCATCAGGTGCCGGGCAGGCCCTCCTGTCGTCCCACCCGTGCTCCCCCATGAATCCTGAGGCCGGTCTTCCGGGCCCGCCCCTCACCCTGGATCCAGACGAAGCCGTAGAGGAAGTAGAAGCGGCCGCCAGTATTGGGCCCAGGCCGCCAGTAGGCGCGGCGGATCTCGTTGGTTTTCTCGGTGAAGCTGGAGTTCTGGCGGATCTTATAGTGCACGTGCGGCGGGAGCGAGCCGTCCTTCCGGGTCTGGAAGATCACACCTGGGGCCGGGAGGTTGGGGCGGGGCCAAGATGTAGGGGCGGGGCCAAGAGGTGGGGGTGGGGGCAAGGCATGGGGGTGGGGCCAAGGCGTGGGGGCGGGGACAGGAGGGTCCAGGGAAAGGTGGGGCAGGGCTGGGGTGGGGGCCCCAGGGTAAAGGTGGGCAGAAGTGGGGAGGTGCAGGGAGGGGGAGGGTTGTGGGTGGGGCCGTTTGGAAGGGGCAGGGGTGGGGAAGGGAAGTGGCGGGTGAGGGGGCAAGGCCAGGGCGGGGCCACGGAGTGGGAGGGCACAGGGGGACAAGTGGGGCTGGGCTGGGGAGGAAGAGGTCTGTGGGGGGCTGCAGCAGAGCGGGGAGGGCAGCTCACTGGCAAACACAGTGACGTTGTCCTGGTAGGCCTGGTTGAGCGTGTAGTTGACAATGCTCTCCTCATCGGGGAAGCCCTTGAAGATGTCCACGCTCACCTAGGGGGAGGGGCATCGCTGGAGCCCACCTGGGCATGCACGAGGCAGGGGGTATGGGGGTTGGCTTGGCGGCCCCACCTCACCTTGGACATGAACTGGATCCAGCCGCAGGCCGCGTTGTCAATGGTATCCAGCTGCTGCAGGAGGGCCATGCCACTGGGCAGCGAGAAGTTGTCCTGTCTCAGGGCCGGCGGCAGCTCATCCAGCGACAGGTTCAGTGCCTCGGGGTGCAGCCGCAGCTCCGCTACGTACTAGGGGTAGAGGAGCAGCTCAGAGGGGGGCCTGCAGGCCTGCTGAGCCGGGCAGAGAGGGGCTCCCCGCGCCACCTGCGGCTGCCTCCCTCGCGGGCACCCTTGGCACCTGCTGTAGCCAGTGCAGGTGTTGCTGCAGCCTGCCCTGCTCCAGGAAGCTGCGAATCTCGGCCGAGATGTTGAGCCAGACCTGGGCATAGTGAGTCACGTTGCCCACAAAGGCAAAAGTCTCATTGGCCTGCAGAGGGTGAGGCAGGGGCATGGAGTTTCCTGACGGACGCCCGCCGGCTTGGGGGCTCTCACCCCACTCACCTCCCCAGTGGCTGACCTGTTGCGAACAACCAACCCTCCCCACCTTTTTTTTTTTTTCCCCTGAGACAGGGTCTCAGTCACCCACGCTGGAGTGCAGTGGTGCAGTCCCGGCTCACTGCAGCCTCCACCTCCCAGGCTCAAGGGATCCTCCCGCCTCAGCCCTCCAAGTACCTAGGATTACAGGTGCCCACCACCACACCTGGCTAACTTTTTTATTTTTGGTAGAGATGGGGTTCCGCTATGTTGCTCAGGCTTATCTCAAACTCCTGAGCTCAAGCGATCCTCCCACCATGGCCTCCCAAAGTGCTGGGATTTCAAGCATGAGTCCCACGCCCGGGCTCTCCACACCTTTCTGCAGCGCTCACGTGAAACTTGCTTTGCCCTCCACTCCCAGGGCAGCATGGCCTCTGGACCCCCAACTGCCCAGCTGTGCCCACCAGCTCCTTTGCTGGACCTCTCTCCATGTGTCCCTTAAGCACCCCATGCTCCACCCTCATTTCTCCCACCCTTATTCTAGGGACCCCCTCTACACCCAGAATTGGCCTCGTCCACAGGCCCTCCCCTCCCAGGCCAATGTCCAGCCCTGGCCTCTGCTTGTTCCAGACAGGACCTCTCACCCAGAACGCAAACTACCCAGCTGCCCGCCCACAGAACACTCTGGAAGGTCTCCGGACACACCCGTCCTCCACCAGCACTGCCCTGGACCGGCCACACCCAGCCGGGGGACCCTGCCGGAACAGACTCTCCAGTGCCTTCCCACAGCAGCCCCTGGAGCTCCCTAATGGAAAAGCGGCCCCCTGGTCCCCCACCTACAGAGCCTGTGTACCCGAAGCTGCACCCCGGTACCCCTCCCATGTCAGTTCTGTCGACCCCCTCTGCCCAGGGGTCCCAAGCCTGCAGAGACCTCCTCCCACTCTGCCTGTCAAGTGTCCTAGACCCGCGCACCTTGAGGATGACACGGTCGACCTCAGAGCCCGCAGGCGCGTACAGGATTTTGGGGTTGCTGGTCATGAGGTGCACGAGGAGGCCCAGGTTCCGCTGCTCCTTGCTCGTGAAGCCCAGGGAGCTCATGTTGCCCCGCCGCAGCGCCTCGGGCTCAATGGTGCTGGGGCAGGGGACAGGAGGCAGGGCCAGGCCATTAGGGGGCGGGGCCGCGAGAGTGGGAGGGGCATCGGGATGGGGCGGGACTTTGGCCCACAGGGCAGGGCGCCAAATGAGACCTCCAGAGCCAGGGCCTAGAGTCAGGGCTCAGGCCCTGCCCCTGGCTGTCCTCCTCACCCCCATTCCCCTGCCGCCCACCTACCGGTTGTTGCCACACAATATGGGCTGCAGGCCGGCCCAGAGCTGCACGAAGGCTGAGCACTGGCCCTGCAGCGTGTCCGGGGAGGCCGGTGCTGCAGCAGAGGGTGCGCCCTCCTCAGCGGTGGCGTTGGGGCCCACGACTGTCCCTGCCCCAGTGCCATTGGCCACCCCACCCGCACCGCTGGCTGGGGGTCCGGGGGTCCGGCCAGTGCAGGCACCCTGGGGCAGTAGCAGGGCCAGGGCCGACAGGACATCCACATCCTGCAGAACCTTCTGGGCATCCAGCAGGTCCCCCAGAAGCGCCTGCAGCCTCCGTGGGGATGGCGCCTGTGGCGGGGAGTCTGAGCCGTTGGGGGCATCCAGGCCCAGCTGAGAGGAAACAGGCATGTGGGCAGTGAGGAGTGAGATGGACTGCAGGTGGGTGATAGGTCAGGTGCGGAGCTGGGAGACAGCAGCTGGGAGACAGCAGCTGGGAGGCACAAGCTGGGGATGCTGGGAGGGAGTCTGTAGCCTGGGTAACGGGAGCCCAGGACAGGAGCCGGGATGGTGAGCAGGGGTGGGGCACCAGCCATGGCGCCATTAGATACCCACCCACAGGCAGCATCCCACGCACAGCCTGGGCCCAGGAGCCCCGAGCTCTCCAAGCAGCCCCAGCCCCTCTTTCAACTCAGGCAGCAAGCAGCAGGCAGTGGGCAGGCATGGCCTCACCTGCTGGGAGACCTTGGCCATGTCCAGCTGGTTCCGGAGCTCATCGGCCAGCCCAGAGAAGCGCCTGGCACGTGCAGCAGCCTGCCCACTGCAGACAGCATCCTGGTAGCCCTGCAGGGCCCCCTTCTGACTCTCAGGCACAGTGAGGATTCGGCCCAGCTTCCCGGAGCCTGGCGTACAGGTGAGCTGTTCCAGGAGGGCAGGAGCCAGCAGCAGCTCCTGGGGTGGGCACAGGGATCAGTGGAGACACAGCAAGGACTTTGTCCCCAACCACCAGGGCCTCAGGCTTCAACCTGCCTGGGTCCTACGACATGCCTCTACCCCTTGTGCCTGCCATAGACCCCTGGGACCCTCCCCCTCTCCCAGGAGGAGCTCCAAGTCACAAGGGGGCCCTTTCCTCACCCACGGAGCAGAAGCACCCCCAGAGGCAGGCAGCACTCCAGTCCCATCCCACACATGGATGCCCTAACCTCCATCCGGAACAGGGGATTGCTCCCTAGGTGGCTCCAGGGCTCCTGACCCTTGTGGAGGCCGGACTGTGAATCCAGGGCAGACGAGGGACCAAAGAGCAGGTGGTAGACCTGGGAGGTGTGGGGGCGTGGCTCAGATGGGGGTGTGGGGGCGTGGCTCAGATGGTGGTGTGGGGGCATGGCTCAGATGGTGGTGTGGGGGTGTGGCTCAGATGGGGTGTGGGGGCGTGGCTCAGATGGGGTGTGGGGGCGTGGCTCAGATGGGGTGGGGGGCGTGGCTCAGATGGTGGGGGCGTGGCTCAGATGGGGTGTGGGGCGTGGCTCAGACGGTGGGGGCGTGGCTCAGACAGAGTCCTGAGGATGGCTCAGCAACCAGGGGGCATGGTGGGGGCAGAAGGGAGTGGCCAGGGCTGGGAGCTGTCCTTGCCTCACCTCGGGAGGGTCCACACGGGCGGCCAGGAGGGCTTGGGCTGTGCTATTGGGCAGCGACAGGTTTTGCGTCAGGAAACGCCAGAGCTCCTGCGGGTCTCTGGCCACCGAGTCCAGAGAGAAGGAAGACACTGGACAGGCAGGAAGGCGAGGCTGAGAGGCCGCTGCACCTTGGCAAGGTGTCCCACATGGGCTCGGAGCCGAGCCCAACACCACAGCTCTGCCACTGCAGCCTGTGCATGGCTGGGAGCTCAGGGCAGGTGGAGGGGCCCAGGGTGGATGTGGGTTTCAGTCCAGTGACAGCAGAGCTAGGCCCGCAGCCCTGTCCCCCAACTTCCCTGCACAGGGCACACCTGTGGATCTGTCCAGGTGGCTCCCCGAGGTGCCTGGGCCCGCACTGAGGGCCTCCAGATGCTGGCGCAGGGCCTCGAGCTCTGAGCCCAGGCTGGGCCGCGCTGGGTCGAACAGGTTGCCTTCCTCCACCACACGGTCCAGGCGCTCGAGCAGCTGCGTGACCCTGCACCAGGGCAGATGTCACTCACTGGATGGGCTGGGGAGGGGTGGGTACTCCGAGGGGCGGGTGGGCACTCACGTGGAGTTGGCGTACTGCAGGAAGCCGAACTCGTCCCGCTGGCCGTCCGGGCACAGCGACTGCATGACAGGCAGAATGCCGGCGGACGTCAGGGGCGCCGCTGTGTAGAAGGCTGGCGGACCCACAGGAGAGGGCAGGGTCGGGGGTGAAAGGGGAGAGAGAGAGAGAGGAATCCAGAAGGGGAAGGAGACAGAGGCCGAGAGGAGAAATTTAGAGAAAGTCAGGAAGGAGAAGCAGCGTTAGGGAGGAGGCAGCACAGAGCCCTGGCCCCAGCTGGGCTACAGGCTAAGCATTCTGGGGCAAACGACTCCAGCAGGTCAGAGGTCAAAGAGCCACTCACCACCCCTTCTGCCATAACTCCCAGAGCATTCCTTTCCCTTTGGCCAGTGCAGGCCCACGTGCCCTGGCACTCTCCCCCCGAAAACATTTCAGCTGTGGCACTGCCTACAGAGACCAGGGGAGGACATAGGACCCCCTCTGGGCAGTGACCTCTGACCTCTGGCCAGCTGGTTAGCAGAGTGAGTGCAGGAGCCTGAAGGAGTATGAAGGGAGAGTAGCCAGGCCGCTCCAGCCCCAGCCCAGGCCAGCCCATCCTCAGCCCAGGCCAGCCCAGCCCAGCCGAGCCTCCGCCCAGGCCAGCCCAGACCAGCCCAGACCAGCCGAGACCAGCCCAGCCCAGCCGAGCCTCCGCCCAGGCCAGCCCAGACCAGCCCAGCCTCAGCCCAGGCCAGCCAAGCCTCAGCCCAGACTCCGCCCAGACGCCGAGGCGCCCCACCCCTAGAAGGCAAGGCCAGGCAGAGAGGTGCTGCCTCAGCTTGACCTAGGCAACAGTTGTGGCTTTAGGTGGCCCGGCCTCTCACTCCCTACCACAGCCCACTTCACTGCCCACCACCCCCCCGTCTGGAGCCAGCTGTTCCTGAGGCCAGCAGGGGGCCTGGGAGGGCTGTTAATGAAAGCGGGGAGGGCGCTCAAGCCAGGACGGCCCGTGGGCCCCCCGCAGCTGCTGCCCAGGCCAGCCAGGAGGAGGCGGCCGCTCACTTACAGACTGCATGCCAGCCGAGGACAAGAGACCATGCGGGGGTGGGGGGGTCAAAACAGAACAGAGGAGACCAGTGAGTGCCCACATCACCAGGAACAGGCATTGGCATCATCATTCGTGGCCACAGGCCAGCCCCGACCTCCACAGCCCAGCCAGGAGGCGCGGCCCAGGACCGCACAGAGGAGCAGGCACCACACCTCAGGGACTCTGGGAACAGGACGCCCATGTGCAGATGTGCACACACAGTGCAGGTGTGCGAGGTGCCGGGAGGGCTCCCCCTCCGCGCTCCCCCAGCTGTGCCCGGGGCCTCCCGCCGCGCTCACCTTCCTTCACGGAGATGGTGGGCTTCTTCTGCCGCAGCCCCAGCAGGATGAAGAACAGCACCAGGGGGATGAAGATCTCGAAGGCCAGGACCCACTGGAAAGGGTGGGCCCAGTGAGGGACAGGACAGACCTGTGCTCGCCCAGGCCCTCCTCAGCCTCCCACAGGACCGGCCCAGCCCAGCCCAGCCAGGACCACATGCTCCCTGGGGCCAGGGAAGGTGAGCACAGGCCCTTCGGGACCACTGAAGGTCTGAGCCCCTTCCAGGGTACTGAGGGTAAGGATTGTCTGGCTCAGCAAATCAGGTTTCTGGTCCCCAGCCCACAGTGGGCCTACCTGCCCTCTGAGGAGCCTCAGGGCCTACCATGACGAATTGGCCAGCTTGTGGTCTACTCTGACCCATGTATATCCCAGCTCATCTTCTTCCTCCCTACCTCCAGGGCTACCTGGGCAAAATCTTGAGGACCATCTGAGCCACTGGCCCCACCTACAGTTCTCACACTGCCCCGGGTTCACCTTCCTCCCCCTTCCTCCCCACCAGTACAGGGGCCTGGGGAGATGAGAAGGCCTGGCTCAGAGACGCCTGGCCTGAGCCCAGGGCCCTGAGCCTCGGAGAAGACCCGGTAAGGGGTCTGACAGCCCCAGTCCCTGAGGCAAAGGCACCTTTTTTGTTTGTATGTTTTGTTTTGAGATGGAGTCTTGCTCTGTTGCCCAGGCTGGAGTGCAGTGGTGCAATCTCAGCTCACTGCAAGCTCCGCCCCCCGAGTTCACACCATTCTCCTGCCTCAGCCTCCCAAGTAGCTGGGACTACAGGTGGCCGCCACCACACCCGGCTAATTTTTTCTATTTTTAGTAGAGATGGGGTTTCACCATGTTAGCCAGGATGGTCTTGATCTCCTGATCTTGTGATCCACCTGCCTCGGCCTCCCAAAGTGCTGGGATGACAGGCGTGAGGCACCGCGCCCGGCCCAAAGGCACCTCTTTCTGCCCTGTTCCCTCCCCTGACCCGGGGCAGCCAGTCTTGGGCCTTGGAGTTCAGTTTCCCAAGGTCATCTCCTGCTAGCCCAGGCTGGGCACCAAGGTGAGCCCTAGCGGGACCTGCATGGAGTGAGAAAGAAGCACTTTGCTCACTTCACCTGAAAACCAAGGACTTCACTGGTTCTTGTATCCCAGCCCCCAGCTCAGGGAGGAGGAGGAGCTTGGGCTAGCTACTCTCCGGAGAGCCCTTGGCAGACCAGCCCTCTCTGAGACCCACAGGACAGAGGGGCCCTGCCCTCAAGGGCGAGCACCCAACTCGGAGGCATCCTTTGTCCTCATCCACATCCCAAAACCCTTCAGAGCCCCCAGTGTGCTGTGTGGTCCGGGCCGAGCCCCCGGTCCCTGGGGTGGGGGCGGCTGCTGTGTTTACTGTGCTTGGACAATAGGGCTCTGTGGCCAGGAACATCATGCTGTGGGTGCCCCATGCCCGCCCCAGCCTGTGCCAGCCTCTACCCACTCCCTGAGCCAGGATAGAGCCCAGGGCTCGTGGAGGCACTGTGCGCACCAACAGGCACCAGGGCAAGGGTGGCTGCCGGACTGGGGCAATGTCAGAGGCAGGGGTCACAGCGCAGGGCGCTAGCCCTGCCCACACCCGGCCTGCTACGGGCGCTGTAACTGCAGCAACAGGCCCAGCTGCCTTCCCCATTGCTATAGCAACGGCCTCGCACGAGCTACTGGGAGGAGGAGGAGAGTCCTGGCTGGCGGGCGGCAGGCGCCACAGGAGCATCTGGTTACAGGCGGCAGCACAGGTCTGGCACACCCTGGGTGCCCCACATGGGTGCCTCCAGGTGGTCCAACCTCCGTTCCTCAAGACCAGCCCAGTGCCTTCACATCGCCTGGAGGCCTGGGTGCCCTCTCTGGGCATGACCCCTCCCTGTAGCTCCCGCCTACTGTGTCGGAGGGAGAACAGGTGAGATCCGAAGGTGGCACTGCCACCTGCCATCCCAGTGACTTCATGACAGTGAGCCTGTCCCTTCACCAAGAACAGCCTGTAGCCCAAGGGCAGACCCACGTCCAGCTAACTAAGAGGAGGTAGGTCACACAGACAGGGGAACTGAGGCAAAGAGCTTGGAGGAGTCTGCTAGCAGCACGGAGGTCCTTGGTACCCACCCACCAGACCCTGGGCTCTGCCCAGGGTGCACCCCTGCCCCAGCAGGGCGCATGGCACGCAGGGCCAACCTCTGTCATCCAAGCCTGGCCCCAAGAGTCCAGCTCTGATGTCTAAGATCCTTCCCAGGAAAGCAGGGACCTGGTAGGAGTGTGCCCAGTGTCCAGCCAGCCCCAGCCCCACATCACAAGCCTGGCAAGGACTCAGACTCCCTGGGGGAAACAGTTCCCCACCTGCTCCAGCCACAGGCTAAGGACCTCCACTGTGGCCCAGTGGGCCCCTGGGAGCCCCTGGGTGGGGACCCAGAAAGGTCCTGGGGGGCAGTCCAAACTAGCAGCTGGGAGCCACTCTTGCGGTCAGGACAGTGCACACTTCCCACCTGCTTGCCAGGCGCCCTCATAGGCCACACTGCCTTCCCTGAGCATTGTCCCCACTGGAACAGGGGCCACCATTCCAGCCTCTGCTCCCAGGCCCAGTGGGGACCTTCCTGACAGCAACCTCCGGGGGCTAATAGTAATGCATGCCACACGCCACATCCCTGTTCCCTTGGCCCTGCTTTGCTGTCCCCAGTGACCCAATGCCAAGGACTGCAGGCCTGATCCATGGGACTCCACTCAGCCAGTTCCAGGTGCCTGGCCAGGGCGTGTACCTAACCCAGGCTCCCTGCCAAGGCCAGGTGCCCAGGGGAATCCTGCCAGCCATGGTGATGATGGCCACCCCACCTGACTGCAGCCTCGGTTTCCTGCAGTGCATGTTGAAAGATAAACAGGCAGGGACTGGTGCAGCCCAAGGGGTCCCGCCCGGGCGCTGACTGGGCAAGAGGATGTGTCCGCCTCAGGCCCCCACCTGCTCTGGGCCCTGGCCTGGACAATCCCAAGGGCTTTCAGAAACCCAAGCTGGCCCAGGCCTGGGGCCTGGGAGGTGTCCCTTCCCTTCCCAGGCTGGAGCCAAGCTGGCCAGCTGGGGGTACGGCAGGACACCCATACCCCCAAGCCCCTCGCTCCACACAGGACTTCTGTCCCTGACGGCTGTGTGTCCTGCACCCTCAGGTCCACTGGCTGCCCAGGCAGTGCTGGGAACCTGGTGGTCACAGCTCCAAACTGTAGACCCAGCCCCCAGAGGAGGTGGGGGACCAGGAGGGAATAGAGTGGATCAGGCTCAGGGAGAACTGACCCCAAAGGACAAAGGGGTGCAGAGATTCAGGCTGGCCGAGGCTAGCACAAGGACATTCCCAGTGGCGAGAGCATGAGCAAGGGTCATGGATGTGCCAGGAGGGGTGCGGGGGAGGGGAGGCGGAGAGATGCCTGGGACCAACCTCTATGGCAGGCCTCGGCCCAAGGGCAGGGGAGGGGCAGAGAGAGGGAAGGGACAGGGTCTCCGCTGGGGCCCCAGAGAGGCTGGGCCCAAGGACCATGGAGCCTCAGAGTTGGATGGAGCCCCCCAGGCCTGCCCTCTGTCCTGGCAACCAGGGCCTCCCTTGAGCCAGAGTCCTGAGCGCCGCTTGACCCCCGCCCACAGCGGCCCCAGAGAGCGCGCTGCAGAGGGCACGGGTGCCGTGACTCAGCCGAGCACCGCGATGTCAGCGGACGCGGGACCGGGCTGGCCACGACCGAGCCACCTCCCCGGAGGCCGCAGCGCCGGCAGCGGAGAGCGGGGCCCGGCGGGGAGGGGGCTCGGGCCCGCGCCGCCCCCAGCGCCCGCCGGGGTCCGCGCGCGCCCGGCCGTCCGAACGTGCGCGCGGGGAGCGCGCC
>NC_037683.1:1105482-1191877 GCF_003255815.1 Theropithecus gelada | reverse complement strand
CGGGCCCCGCCGCCCGCCGCGCCGCTGGGCATCGCCCGCGCGGGGGCGGGGCGCTCGGGCGTCCGGGACCCGATCCGCGCTGGCTCCGCCCCGGCGGCCGCGGCGACAGCGACTCTGCCCGCGCCCCGCCCGCCCCCGCTTAAAGGCGCCGCGCTCCGTCCGCGCCCGCCAGGAGGCGCCCGCCGCCCGCGCTGCGCCCGGGACCGACCCGGGCCCGAGACCCTGCGCGCGCCGCCGCCGGGAAGCCTCCGGGCCGCCCCTCGCCGGGCGTCACGCGACGCGCCCACGTCCAATCCGAGACCCCGGCTCAGCCCTCGTAGGCCAGGGGACCCTCGGGCGCTGCGCTCTTCTCCCAGAGGCATCTGGCTGCGCCCACCGTGCTGGCGACTCTGCAGAGGCGCCCCAAGCCTTCACTGTCCCCGGGGCGCGCCGAGCGGACGCTGGTGAGGCGCCAGCTCACCCCCATAAAGGTCTCCTGTGTGCCTTGTAAATCAGCACTTGGAGTCCAGGTGGCGCCCAGCTGGAGGGGAGGCAGGGCGGCCCGGTGGGTCGGTCCCGCGGTTCCGAGCAGCCAGCGGAAGGGGGAAAACCCGAGGCCCCAGGAACGCTCGCCGTGGGCGGAGCAGGCAGGGGACCGAGACTGCCCCTGCTGCACGCGGCTCGTTTTTCACCCCGTATCCGGGCAAGTCTGTTCTCTGCACGGAGAGTTCGGGGTCAGGCGGTTCTGCGGCTGTAGCTTGGCACCTACCGGGGCGCCCCTGGGAGGTGGGGCAGTTCCTCCGCGTGGCCTGCAGAGGGCGAAAGAGGGCAGGCTGGCCCCATGGGTGGCTCTGACGGCGCCTCCCAGCCTCAGTTTCCCTACCTGTGAATGGAGTGAAGTAGGGCTGTGTGGTGTCCAGTGTCTGGGCGCACATAGAAGGCTCACCCTCAAGTGAAAGACCTCTGGGGCCACAGCTCCCCCCTTCCAGTTCCTTTGCAGCAGGAAGGTGACCCTGGGCTGGTGGATGAGGATCAGCCTCCCACCCCAGCCCGCAGCCTCAGGACACTTGCTTTTCCCTGCTTAGTCCACAGGGCTAGGTCAGGGCAGGAAGCTACTAGCAGGTGTTTCCCACAAGCCACAGCCATGGGTGAGGGGGGCTTCCTGCCCTCAACCTGCCCACCCCGACCTGGGGTAGGGACAAGCCCAGTGTCCCGGCCCCGGGGGCTTGGCGTGTTGAGTCCCTGGTCAGCACCACCCGTGGGTTGGCCTCCCTCCTCCTCGCCCCACTCCCCACCGGCCGCTCCAGGGGCTCCCTGGCTGCAGCCGCATCCCCAGTGCCTCCCCAGCACTTGCCACCAGAGGGAGCTCCAGGGCACAGGTCAGACCCTGTCACCCAAGACATTCTCCAGCCTGCGGACCTGGCAGATGGACGCTTTCAGCCTGGCCAGTCCTCTGAAGTCCGTTCCCTACCCTTCCCCAACCTTGGCCTGTTTCTGGTTTTTGTTCTGAGACAGGATCTCATTCTGTTGCCTAGGCTGGAGTGCCATGGTGTGATCACGATTCACTGAAGCTTCAACCTCCTGGGCTCAAGCCATCCTCTCACCTCAGTATCCCAAGTAGGTGGGACCACAGGCGTGACCCACCACGTCCTGCTAATTCTTGTATTTTGGGTAGAGATGAGGTTTCACTACACTGCCCAGGCTGGTCTTGAATTCTTGGGCTCATCGCCTTGGCATTCTGGGGGCCACGGAAGGCTCTCTGATAAGGGGCCGTTTGGTGGAGGCTATAGGAACTGGAGGAGCCAGCGGGCAGCCCAGCACAGGGAGAGCTCTCAGATGGAGGGTAAGCAAAAGCCCCGAGTTCAGGAGACAGGATCCCCGGTGGGGAACAAGCAGCCCCATGGCCGTGGGGGCGACATGTCAGGGAGGGCAGACACAGGTTCTGTGGCCCTGCACGGAGGTGACCCACGAGGCACTGGTCAGACCTTTATTGTCCACCGCCCTCCCTCCCTAAACCCAGAACAAGCTGGTTTGCTCCCCGTGGTCTCCTGGGCCCCGCCCCAGCCTACACACAGGGACCTCAGAACTGTGGATGTGCCAGGGACCCGTGCCTGTGTCCCAGGGACCACAGTGCCTCTGCTACAGAGGAAGTTTGGGGTCCCAGTTTTGGCCCTCACAAACTGCAGCC
Source organism: Theropithecus gelada (assembly GCF_003255815.1). NCBI lineage: Eukaryota > Metazoa > Chordata > Mammalia > Primates > Cercopithecidae > Theropithecus > Theropithecus gelada. The sequence continues at coordinate 1,189,710 of NC_037683.1, read as the reverse complement.
TGGGGTGTCCCCAGCCCCAAGGGCCCTGCCTTTTACCCTCTTCCAGCGAGGCCTTGACCCACCCAAGATTTGTTCAGGGTGGAGAGGGTCCTCCTCAGCCTTTCCCCTCCTGTCTGCCGCAGTGGGCACCCGTTACCTCCCTCCTGCTCTCATCTTCTCTGCCTGCTCCAGTGCCTACCTGCACCCCCCACCCCTGCTTCCTGACCTCTGTCCCCAGCCTCCTGTTAGCCCGCTGCTTGCCAGTAAGGGCCGGATGCCTGGTGGTTTGATTTCGACACCCAGCCCTTCCACCCACACCCACCTCCCCCGGCCAGCAGAGCTCAGGCCTGAAACCAGCCCTCAAGGTCCTCATAGACCTGGTTGCGGGGCAGGTGCGGGTAGCGGTCACAGATGGCACAGAAGCGCTCCCGCCAGTCGGTGAAGAGTCGCACGCGCAGCCTGTCACGCCAGGCAAAGAAGCGTCGGTATCGGCTCTCATTCATGCCGGTGAGGAAAGCCGCCAGCTCTTGGGCTGAGCCAAAGTCATCCACATGTACGAAGGCGTCGGCTGGCGCGAAGGCCTCGTAGGTGGCCCGTGGGGGCCCCAGCACCACCGGCACAGTGCCAGCCACAAGTGCGTTGCGCCAGAATTTCTCTGTAATGTAGTCACGGTGCTGAGAGTTCTCAAAGGACAGGTAGAAGCGGTACCGGGCCACGGTGGACACCAGGCAGCTGGTGCACAGCGGCCGTCCATTGGCACGGCCAAAGACGTCCACCCGCAGGTGAGGCGCCAGCTGCCGGTACAGCCTGGCACGCAGCTGCCGCTCCTGGAAGTTGCTGACCACCCAGGCGGCCACCCTGCTCTTGGTTGGCAGTGGTGGCAAGGGCCCCGAGTGGGGCTCCAGGCGGCCATAGGGCACAAAGATGTCCGAGTCACGCCGGTAGCTCAGCACCCAGTTGAAGATGCCTCGGAGGCGGCTGAGGCCGTGGGTGTGGCTAGGTGACTCCATGGAGGCCCACACCCAGGGCTGTCCTTGTGGCCGCTGGGCCAGGGGCAGGTGGGACCGCCGGGTCTGCAGCTCGCGGTGGTGGAAGACCACGGCGTCGGCGCTGGCCAGCAGGCTTCGGTTGGCACTCAGGTGGCAGCGGGTGATGCCGTAGCGGGTGCAGGTGTCGCCCGGCAGCTCTGGGGGCTGGTCAGTGAAGGGCCAGTGCCAGACAAGGATGGTGATTGTGGGCTGGGGTGCCGGGGTACCCCGAGGGGCTGACCCCAGCAGCCACAGGAGCCAGAAGGCAGCGAGCAGAGCCACCCCGGCCAGGCCCCCCAAGCCCCGCAGCCTCCGGGTGGGGCCGTGCCCTGCAGCAGCACAAGGGAGGGGAGGCTCTGTCACTTGGGCTCAGGGACACCCAACCGCCCCACTCAGCGTCACCCCCATCCTCCCCTCCCAGACTGCCTAGCTCTCCCCAGCCCGGGCTTTCCCCAGGGGCAGACACTCACCAGCATTATTCATCCACGGTCTCCCAGAATCAGTCAGCTAAGACACCCGAGATTCTCAAATCACAGCAGCCGCCAGAGATGCCCTGAAATCACAGCTGCGCCCTGGCTCAGCCCCGCCTGGAACTGTGCTCCTTTTATCTCTGCCCAAGGTGAGGGAACTCAGGGGACCTTCCTGCTCCTGCCCCGCCCCTGCCCCCACAACCTTTGGCATCAACCACTGTCCCCACCCCCATCTCGGGGACTTGCTAGTCCTGGGGCTGCTGGGAGGGGTACAGCCACAAGAGGGGTGCCAAGCCAGGCCAATACAATGCCCCCCCAGCCCACCCCACTGGTCTCCAGAGAGGCCCAGAGATGTCCAGCTGGGCAGGCAGAGGATGGGGAGGCACAGGCAGGCTTGGCCTAGGGCAGGGAAGGCCCAGCTGCGGGCACCCTGAGCGGAGATGGCCCCCCCAACCCCCACCCAGCTACCCAGGCCTGGGCGCTGCAGACAGCGAGCACACTTCCCCAGAGGGCCAGATGGCTCCTCCCACCGCAGGATCACCCACTTCCCCCAGCTCACCACCAGCTGGGCCCTGGTCTCCCAGGAGAATCTTACACATTGCAGATGTGCTGTGCTCAGCTCTTCGCCAGAGGCTAAGGCTCCCAATTGGGCCACCCCACCCCACTCTGCCACCTCTGCCATCTAGGAACCCAGACGCCCGGAGAGGAGGTCTGTCCTGGGGCCCTTAGCCTTCCCACAGGAGCCCAGCGCGTGCCTGCAAGGGCCTGGTCCCAGAGTGAACTGTGGATGGAGGCTGCTTTCTCCTTTTCCCTGTCCAGATCCATGCCCATAGACGCCTCTGACTATAGGCTAGGCCCGGGGTCCCTTCCTCCAGGCTGCAGCAGAGGGGCTTTCCAGGCTGGAAAGGAAAGGAGTCCTTTTGTCCCTGACGCAAGCAGGCTGGGGGCTGGCACCCGCTCCAGGAAGAGGAGAGGACCCAGCCTGAAGAGTCCCTGCTTCCTCTAGCCAGGGCCTGGAGCCTCGGGGCCAGGTTCCTTCTACACCAGCCCATGTTGGGCGTCAGCCAGGCTGGGATGGCCCTGCAGGGTCACCCTGACCCCCAGCCAACACCCCACTCTCAGCCACAGTGGCAGGCTCCATCAGCTTCACCCCAACCAGATGGCCGCTCTGCTGCAAAGGACCTTGGGTGGTCCCAGCCATGGACAGACCCAGCCCTCATGCCCAATGTGACGTCCTGGAGATCTCAGTGCAGGTCAGGCTTGGTTTGTTTGTTTGTTTGTTTGTTTTCTGAGAAGGAGTCTTGCACTATCGCCCAGGCTGCAATCCCAGCCCTTTGGGAGTCAGGATCAAGTGGTGTGATCTCGGCTCACTGCAACCTCCACCTCCCGAGTCCAAGCGATTCTCCTGTCTCAGCCTCCCGAGTAGCTGAGATTACAGGCACCTGCCACCACGCCCAGCTAATTTTTGTATTTTTAGTAGAGATGGGGTTTTCCCATGTTGGCCAGGCTGATCTTGAACTCCTGACTTCAGATGATCCACAAGCCTCGGCCTCCCAAAGTGCTTGGATTCCAGGCGTGAGCCACCGTGCCCAGCCAAGTTTGCTTTTTTGTGTGTGGGTTTTTGTTTCTTGGTTTTTGTTTTTTTTTGAGACAGGGTCTTGCTCTGTTGCCCAGACTGGAGTGCAGTGGTGCAGTCACGGTTCACTGCTGCCTCAATCTCCTGGGTTCAAGCAATGCTCCCACCTCAGCCTCCCAAGTAGCTGGGTCTATGGGTGTGCGTCACCATGCCTGGTTAATTTTTTAAAATTTTTTGTAGAGACAGAGTCTTGCTATGTTGTCCAGGCTGGTTTCAAACTCCTGGGCTCAAGCAATCCTCCCACCTTGGCCTCCCAAAACGCTGGGATTCCGGGAATGAGGACGCGTCTGTCCTGTCAGGTCCTTTGAGGGCTCAGATCGTGTGTCCTGGGAGGAATGGCAACCATGAACTGTTGTCCAGGCCTTTACCCCAGCACCCTCTGAGGGGGCCTGCCTCCCACCACCCTGTCCCTGTCCTGTTGTACTCTAGGGCCCCAGGGGCTGCTGGCCTCTCCCCGGCCCCACAGTGAGTACGAGGCTGCCTTGGGAGGGGAACCAGGCAGCTGGAGACTGAAGTTGGAGGATCCCACTGTGGGGACAGAGGCAAGACTGGGACAGGGTGGTAGTCAGAGGCCCCCACCCCTGTGGCCCAGTGTAGCCTCCGAGCTGAGCTGTGCTGTGGAACTTGTGCAACGGCTAGAGGGAGGAAGGCTGGAGGGAGGGGGGCTGGAGGGAGGGGGACTGGAGGAAGGGGGTTTGGAGGGAGGGGGCTGGAAGGAGGGGGGCTGGAGGGAGGAACTTGGAGGGAGGGGGCTTGAAGGGGGGGCTGGAGGGAGGAGAGCTGGAGGGAGGGGCTTTGGAGGCAGGAGGGATTGAAGGGAGGGAGGCTGGAGGGAGGGGGTTTGGAGGGAGGGGGGGGGCTTGGAGAGAGGGGGACTTTCAGGGAGGGAGGTTTGGGGGGGCTGGAGGGAGGGGGCTTGAAGGGTGGGGGGCTTGAAGGGAGGGGGCTGGAGGGAGGGGAGCTTGGAGGGAGGGAGGCTTGAAGGGAGGGGGCTGGAGGGAGGGGTCTTGGAGGGAGGGGTTCCTGTGGGTGTCATGGGAAACTGTCAGCACCTGAGCTGCTTGGTTTAGGGGCTGGCACCAGAGTGGGCAGCCGCCTCCCGCCCCTCCCTTCCAGCCCCCCATGTTTTGGGTGATGATCACAGTGGCACCTGGGCCTTTAATCCCACCCCAGCATACTTTTCTGGCAGGGAGCCCCCGGGGAGCGACACCTTGGCTTCAGCCTCACGCCACCCCACCTCTTCTCCCTGCAACGGGCACCCGGTGGCAGCTCCTGCAGGAAGGAGGCTGTCCTGCCACACCTGCGGGTGACCCGGCCTCTGGCTGCCAGAGCCCGCCATCCTTCCTGTTTGTGCTGCCAGGCTGGCAGGGTCCCTCGCCACCGACCTCAGCCCCAGCCAGTCTGCTCCCTTCCTGGGTGGATTTGCAGGAGCCTCCCCCACCCTCTGCTCCTAGCTTGCTCCTCCTTGAGGGCCCTGGGCAGGGTGGCTGCCATGGGGCCCAGCTGTGCGTGGGAACCTGCGAGCTGGCAAACGGGGCTCGGGGGTTTTGCCCAGAAATGGGTCAGAACGAAAGCCTCTCAGAGGAAAGAAAAGGGCATGAGTCAAAGAGAAAGTTGGGGGGGGTGGGGGCTCCTCCTCATCTCACCCCACCCAGGCCTCCTGACTCCCTGGGTTTGTGTGGACCCAGGCAGGCAGCCAACCCCAGCTCTGTGGTCTGTGGGCATCGTGATGATCAGGACACAAGCTCTTCCCAGCTGAGCCTTCACTGTGGGCCAGCTTCCCAGTGGATGACCACGGAAGAGGCCTCAACCCAGTGGGCCCCACTCCAGACCAAGAGCAGACCACTGGCCAGTGCCCCCCGCAGACAGCGGCACCTAGGGCAGCAGCAAGGTGAGGGGCACCCAGCCCCAGCCCGAGGGGCGCCTCAGAGAGCGGGCTGAGCCTGGCTGTCTCCCTGACTCCTCACCTGCTTCACCGGGTTGGCTTGAGCGAGGCAGTCCAGATGCGTGTCTCGAGCGCCCCCTGGTGGTGTGCTGCAAAGCTACATGGCCCCGGCGAGAAGGGAGCCGGCCCTTCATCCTCAGTAACAAGGTAGAACTGGGGGCTGGAGAGCCCCTCCGACCCCGCCTTTGGAAAGGTAGGTGGGTGCACGGAGCCTGGCAGGTGGCCAAGGGGACCCCCAAGTGGAGGGGTGAGCCCAGCACCTCCCCTCCCACTTTCATCCCATCGAGCCCCAGGACATTGGGGGGATCATGTCTGTATCCTTGTTCTCCTCCAGGTGGAGCTGCTGGGTGGGGCTCTGGTCCTCCAGGGACCCACTCTGCACCCCAAGTTTTGCCCTGACCCGCTCCTCTGTGTTGCGTGGCTGTAGGGGAGGGCTGCAGCCAGGGACTCTGCACCTGGGGCTGGCCCACCCAGCCACCCAGAGCCAGAAGCTGGGGAGGTCCTCACTTCCTAGGGTGTTGGCTCGGGGATCACATGCCCCACATTCTGGGCCAAGCATGGCCCTGCCCCAGTATCTTGCTGGGTTGGGGGCATCTCCTCACAGATGAGTGCCACCCCAGGGTCTCTGCCGGGGTCTGGGCATGTCACCCTTAGGCATCTGTGCTCAGGAGGTCACCAGGTGTGGGCAGGGCACCAAGTGGGGAGGTAGCTGAGGCTGGAAGACGCACATCAGTGCCCTGCTGGGCTTCCTCAAGTGGGAACTGGAGAGGGGGCTGGGCTGCCGGGCCAGGGTCAGTAGGCTCAGGCGGGCTCAGGGCTCAGGGTCAAGCCAGAAACCACGGTGAAGTCTGCCTCTTGCTGCCACCAGGGTCCTGGGACGGGGATAGCAACAGCAGAAGGTAAGTGGAAAGGAAGTAATGGGACCCCAGGCAAGGCTGAGCCAGGTCCCAAGCCCAGGATTGGGGTCTCCAGAGTCCCTGGGGGTCCCAGGGCAGCTCACCCACAGCCTGGGGCCTATGGGAGCAAGGGGGCTCCTGATGGCTGGGGGCAGGAGCTTGGACAAAGTTGAAGGCCGTCTGTCTGAATTGGCCGGGGGCCAATGAAAGCCAAAAAGCTGGCGTGGTGGCTTATGCCTGTAATCCCACTTTGGGAGGCCAAGGCAGGTGGATCACCTGAGGTCAGGAGTTCGAGACCAGCCTGGCCAACATAGTGAAATACCCCGTCTCCACTAAAAATACAGCAATTAGCCAGGTGTGGTGGCGTGCACCTGTAATCCCAGCTACTCAGGAGGCTGAGGCAGGAGAATCGCTTGAACCTGGGAGATGGAGATTGCAGATAGCCAAGATCGTATCACTGCACTCCAGCCTGGGTGACAGAGTGAGAGTCTGTCTCAAAAAAAAAAAAAAAAGGCCGGGCACGGTGGCTCAAGCCTGTAATCCCAGCACTTTGGGAGGCCGAGACGGGCGGATCATGAGGTCACAAGATCAAGACCATCCTGGCTAACATGGTGAAACCCCGTCTCTACTAAAAAATACAAAAAACTAGCCGGGCGAGTTGGCGGGCGCCTGTCGTCCCAGCTACTCAGGAGGCTGAGGCAGGAGAATGGCGTGAACCCGGGAGGCAGAGCTTGCAGTGAGCTGAGATCCGGCCACTGCACTCCAGCCTGGGCGACAGAGCGAGACTCCGTCTCAAAAAAAAAAAAAAAATCCAAAAAGGCGAGTGGGCAGCAGGGTGCTGGGCTGCATGGGGGCCTGTGCCGCAACCGGAGGACCCCAGCCCCCTGCCAATCCTTCCCCAGCTCAGGCCCACCGGTTCCCTTCTCATGCAGCTGCTCTGGGAGGAAGTCCCTCCTTGCCAATCCCTGAGAGAATGGGCAGCAGGGACCATGGGGACAGGTTGGGGACCCCAAGAAGAGGAACTCACTAGGAGGCTGCTCTGGGGACCCTGGGTCAGGCTAGCAGGACAGGTGAGTGTTGTGACCTGAGGGACTGACTGTGGAGCTCCAGGGGAGCCTCCTAGCCAGTGACACACTGGCTTGGGCCAGACGCTGCCCTGTGCCCTTGAGTGACGCCCAGGCCTCTCTGCACCCGCCCGCTTTACCTGTGGCTAATGGTTTAGAGTGAAGGACGGTGGGCATGGGCGTGGGCGTGCCGCGTGGGCTCAGCGTCCACCCTGCCCCATGCACGCACCCATCACACCAGGGCCCACACACAGGCTCCCATCACACCCTGCCCATCACAGCAGTGCCCAGAGGGCCACGGAGGCTTCCAGCTGAGGGCCAGCCCGAGGTCACAGTCAAGGAGTGAGAGGTGAGGGTCAAGGGGGCTTCCTGGTCTGGGTGGGCTCTGGCCCCCAAAACACGTTGCTTAGGTCAAGCCAGTCTCCCCCAGCAGAGGTGAGCAATTCTTCCCCAGTCTGCCGGGCCCACCCTTTCTCCAGGGACTGTGCCCAGTGGGTCTTATCTTCGCCATGCCAGGTGTGATGGTTAATACTGTCAACTTGATTGGATTGAAGGACACAAAGTATTGATGCTGGGTGTGTCTGTGAGGGTGTTGCCAAAAGAGATTAACATTTGAGTCAGTGGCTGCAGAGGGCAGACCCACCCTTCATCTGGTGGGCACAACCCAATCAGCTGCCAGTGAATATAAAGGAGACAAACGTGAAAAGGAGACGATGGGCTTCGCCTCCCAGCCTGCATCTTTCTCCCATGCTGGACGCTTCCTGCCCTCAAACATCGGACTCCAAGTTCAGCTTTGAGACTCAGGCAGGCTCTTCTTGCTCTGCAGCTTGCAGACGGCCTACTGTGGGACCTTGTGATCATGTAAGTTAATACTTAATAAACTCCCCTTTATATATATATATATATAGATTTCTTTTTTCTTTTTTTTTTTTAACACAGAGTCTTGCTGTCTCCAGGCGGGAGCGCGGTGGTGCAATCTCAGCTCACTGCAACCTCCGCCTCTTGGGTTCAAGCAATTCTCTTGCCTTAGCCTCCAGACAGTTGGGACTACAGGCGCCCGCCGCCACGCCTGGCTAATTTTTTGTATTTTAGTAGAGACGGGGTTTTACTGTGTTGCCCAGGCTGGTCTTGAACTCCTGAGCTCAGGCAATCTGCCTGCCTCAGCCTCCCAAAGTGCTGGGATTACAGGCGTGAGCCACTTTGCCTGGCCCCCCTCCGTATATATATCTCCTATTAGTTCTGTTCCTCTAAGAGGACCCTGACTGGCCAGGTGTGGTGGCTCACGCCTGTAATCCCAGCACTTTGGGAGGCCAAGGTGGGCAAATCACCTGAGGTTGAGAATTCGAGACCAGCCTGGCCAACATGGAGAAAACTTGTTTCTACTAAAAATACAAAATAAGTTGGGTGCGGTGGCGCATGCTTATATAATCCCAGCTACTTGGGAGGCTGAGGCAGGAGAATCCCTTGAACCTGGGAGGCAGAGGTTGCGGTGAGCCAAGATCATGCCATTGCACTCCAGCTTGGGCAATAAGAGCGAACCTCCGTCTCAAAAATAAATAAATAAATAAGAGAACCCTGACTAATAACAACACACCAGGGCTGTCTAGGCGCCTGGATCTCCAGACTCCTAATAACCACTGAGGCGCTTCTGAACCCAGTCCTCCTACATCCCCAGCGTCAGTGGGACACAGAGTTTCAGCCCCTGCACCCTGACCTGGTACTGGCCTGATCTGGGCACCTTTGACCACATGGTCCCCCTCCCTCCCTTGGGGCCGCCTTGCTCCAAATTTAGGAGGGGCCAAGTCCCAACTCCAGGTGTCCAGGCCTCTCCCATCACACCCCTCACCCGGCCCCATGAGTCCACCTGGCTGTGCATAGCTGGTGTCACACAAGTACCTCTGCCTGCCATCCCCTCTCCGCGTGCTGCAGGGCCTGACGTCCGCGGTCCCCATGAGAAACCCAGACTCAATGTCTGCATCATTTTCCTTCTGCCTGGAGGTGATGGGCACCCACATCCAGGTGTGTGTGGACTGTCCCCTGCTCCAGCCCTCTTTATCACACAGGATGGGGTCTTTCGGACCGTAGAACCAACTCTGGGCTGGCCCAGCCCTATGCTGCACCCTTCCCCTCTCCCACCTGAGTAGAAGGGTCTGCAGGAGTGAGGCCTGGCTGAGGAGGGTGGGGATGATCCTGTGGCCTCTCCTCCAGCTCCACGGGACAGGAAGGTCCTCCTAATGAGGGGACAGAAAGGCCTCCAAAGGTGCAAGAGCAGACCCCAGGGCCCCCACTCAAAGGTCCATCTACCAGGGCCCCACATGGTGGATGGAGACGGCGGAAGATTAACACAAGCCGGCAACACAGGCAGAAGCCGCAGGTCTGAAATGGACTTTAATTGGCTTTTGTCTCTAGAATTCCCCACCCATTCCTGCGCTCCACGGTTCTCCCTGCCCCTCCAGTTTGGGGGTCCAAACCGAACAGGAGAGGTGCAGGGGACCAGGAGGTCTCCTGGCACAAATGTTTGGGGGTCTCCCTGGCAAGGGATCCCAGGGCCTGAAGCCCAAGGCCCAGTCACAAGCACACAGCATCAAAACATGTTTTTAGTGGGAAGCTCCGGGCCCTGCCCCTCCCCGGGGGTCTCGAGGTCAGGGAGCAGGTGGGCGTCTGTCTGCCTCCAGGTCATGGCAGCGCGGGCGGTGAGCCAGGGGCCGGCAGGGGCGCGGACAGTGCGGCGTGGTCGAATAGAGGGTTGCGCACCTCCATTTCCCCGGTCTGCGAACGTGGGTGTCAGGCCGGGCAGTGGGTGGACTGGGGGCATGCTTGCTGGGAGGAAACCCCAGGAGATGGTATGCCCCTCCCTGCACCCTGAGGCACTCACTGGGGCCAGGCCCGGGCACTCGTACACCGTGAAGTCTCCGTCCTCATTCTCCTCATCCGAGGAGGCCGTGTCCAGCTCCTTGGGGGGCTCTTTATGCCTGGGTGGGGGGGGATCGCTGGGTCCTCCCCACACCCTCGAGGTGCCAGTGGCCCAGTCTGGAAGTGGGCACTCAGCCCACCTCAGCCCTGGGGTGGCAGGGGAGCAGAGCCCAGGGTGAAGTTGGCCAGGGGAGGTGAGGGTGCAGGGCGGCAGGGGAGGTGAAGGTGAGGGTGCAGGTGAGGGTGGCAGGACCCAGGGTAAAGTTGACCAAGGGAGGAGGAAGGGGGGATGGGAGGTGGGTGGGAGCGGGTGGTGGGGCCGGGGCAGCCACTCACCGCTCTAGGCACAGCATCTGCTGCCGCTGGTGCTGGTAGTGGTACATCTCCGCACTGTGTGCCAGCCGCTGGTCCCCAGGCTGTGGGAAGGAGTAGGGGAGGGGGTGAGGGTCAGGTGGCGGTCAGAGTTGGATGGGAGCCTCAGGGCCGAAGAGGGCCACACACCGAGATCGGGGGCGCTGCAGGTGAGCCAGGGGACTTTGCAGCGGCGTAGTCAGTCTTCTGGGTCAGGCGGATCTCACGCTGCAGCCTGTGGGGAGTGGGGCCTGAGACCTCTGAGCGTGTGGTGCCCTCCCTGCCCTGCCCGCGGCCGCTGGCTCACCTGCACCAGCAGAGAGAGGCTACGGAGAGGGCAGCCACGCCGGCCACACAGAATGCCAGGATCAGCACTGCGGAAGGGGGCGTGTGAGGGCGGCCCCTGCGGGGGGCCCTGCCGCCCCTGCCCACCCCCGACCAAGACCTACCGAGGGCGAGGCCGTCGCCGTGCCCTCCCCGGGGCTCCAGGGGCGACATGTGCACCGGCTCGGATGACACAGGGGAGCCCAGGGAGGTGTGGGGCGTGGGCATGGGGGTTCCTGGAGTGGAGGGGAGGCCCAGCTCCAGTCCCTGTCCCCGTGCTGAGAAGCCCAGGGTGGCTGTAAGAGAGGACAGGTTAGAGCGAGAGCACTGGGCTCGGGACAGGGCCATGGGGCAGGGGAATCGGGGGTCTCACCAGGCTCTGGGAGCCGCTGTCGGGCCTTGGGCAGGGGCGGAGTTGAGTGTCCAGACTCCTTCCGGGCAAGCTCCTGGGCCAGGAAGTCAATCTCATCTTCCAGTCTGGGCTGGGGCCGGCCCCCACCTGGGGAGGGTGAGGGACCATCAGGTGGAGGGACCCCGTCCAGGAAGTAGCCCCAGGCCTGGCCTCCCTGTTCCTGGCAGGTTCCTCCCAGGCGCCTGAGGACTGGGAACACGCCTGGGGGCCCTCTCCCTCCCGGATTGCCATGGTGACAGTGTGGGCGCTTCCTGTGACGGGCAGTGCTTCCCGGAAAGTGGGGGCAGGGCAAGGGGGAGGAGGTGCTAGGGAAATGTCCAAAGACCGGGCAGGGGGAGGAAGGAGTGGGATCTCTCGCCCCAACCCATGTCCATAAAGGGCTGGCCAGCACAGCCCCTTCTGCTTCCCCACCTCCAAGCACCTTCTCAGGCAGAGGGGCAGTGACTCCCCAAGGAGTGCGGGAAAGCCGAAGGAAGTCAAGCATCCAGGTCCCCTCCCCAGGTCATCAGAACAGGGGCAGCCGTCAGGGGTGGGGCTGGTGGCAGGGCCCCAGTGGTGCCCACTGTGGGCTGCACAGTCCAGGCAGACGCTCCCCGGTAGGCAGGCGATGAGCCCACACAGACCCTTACAGCCACTTCTCGGTGCCCCTCTCAACATCCCCTCCGGGAAGCCGCTGCTGCTCCCACCCCCAGCACCTCTGAGCAAAGCCCTCACCACACCTACAGTCACTCAGTGACTGACCATCCCGACAGATGCGGCTCAGGCTGGCAGGTGGGGCACAGCCAGCACCCAGCCGTGCCAGCACGTGTAAACATGTGCCAACAGGTGGACAGGACAGTGAGTGGCGGAAAAGAGCAAGCTGCCTGCGGACGGGGAAGTGGGGGCCTGGAGGGCTTCTGGGCAGACCCTGCAGAGCCCAGGCCCGGGGAGAATGGACCCCTCCTCTCCCGTGGCCACTCCAGCATTTCCTATTGTACAGCCCTTCCCCTAGGAGGGCCTGAGTGCCCCAGGCCTGGGTCCAGCTCCATTTGGAAAGGATGGGAAGCTTTGTGGAGAGTGAAGGAGGATCTCCCAGGCCTTGGACCCAACACCCCACAAGGTCCAGGGGTGCTGGGACCACCTGGCACAGGCCTGGGCATCGAGGCTTCTTTTTTTTTTTTTTTTTTTGAGACACAGTCTCGCTCTGTCGCCCAGGCTGGAGTACAGTGGTGCAATCTCGGCTCACTGCAACCTCTGCCTCCCAGGTTAAAGTGATTCTCCTGCCTCAGCCTCCCGAGTAGCTGGGATTACAGGCGTGCGCCACCACACCCGGCTATTTTGTATTTTTGGTAGAGACAGGGTTTCACCTTGTTGGCCAAGCTGGTTTTGAACTCCTGACCTCAAGAAATCCACCTGCCTGGGCCTCCCACAGTGCTGGGATTACAGGCGTGAGCCACCGTGCCCGGCCGGCCACTTCTTACAGGGAGAGGTTCACGCAGGGACATCCCCCCATCGACTTCCCCCTTTGCCCTCGTACCCGGAGGCCGGCGCATCCTGGGCACACAGAGCCCTTGCTGGTCCTCCTGGAAGGGTTGAAGGCAGGGCCCACAGGCATGTGCACCAGGGGGACACCTTGCCCGCCTCTTCAGGGCACAGTCCAGGCTCCCGGGACAGGCGGCTGCATCTGGGAAGGAAGCAGAAGGCAGGGCCGGCTCACGGCCCCGCAGGGCTCGGCCCCTGCACATGGCAGCGATGACACCCCCAGAGCTGGCCGGGAGCTGGCCAGGCTTGGTTCTGGCCATTGTTCTGGACAGGCCCTTCCTCCCTGCCGCAGGGGCTCAGAACCAGGAAGCAAACAGTCCTGGGACTTCTCAGAACTACCCTCCCCTCCCCCTCCCCGGGTCCACTTCCAGGCCTGATAGAGCCCTCAACTCAGAAGCTGAGCCTCACTGTCCAGGCAGTGCTGAGTTCTCTGGGGCAGGGCCGTGCAGCCCCACAAGCCCAGTCTCCAGCCTCAACATGCCCCACAGCGAGCCAGGAACCCCATCCAGATTGGGAGTCCCAGAGGGAGGGGCCCAGGTCTGTCTCTGGGGAGCAGCAAACGATGCTGCCAGAGGCCTCTCCTTCCCGTGCGGCTCTGCCCTGAACCCGGCACTGAAAAAGTGCGCAGCCTAGAAGAAGGGACGCGGCTCCTCCAGCCTCTGGCTTGTCCCCCAGGCACCAAGGAGACCTAAAATGGAGTCTGCTGGCCTCACTGACCTCAGACACAGAACCCAGGCAGGTCACTCCCAAAGCCACACCACCAGGGGCTGCAGTCAGGGGCCAGGTGGCACCCGAGGGCCTCAGGAGGCCAAGGCTGGCAGTGCTGGGGACGGCAGGCCAGACACTAGTTCCTAACCACACTTTCATCTCGCTGATGAGGGGCCCAGGCCACGGTACCAGCTGACACATGTGGCTAATCAGTCTTATCCTGGTGCTGGAGAACAGGGCGAGAGAGCAATAGCCCTCTGCTTCAGTTTCCCCTCTGGGATTGCCTCAAAGCTAAAGAATGTCCCCAGTCACGGCGAGCCAGTGGAGCCAGGGGAACCCCAGCAGGGCCATCAACCCTGCTTGGGGAGTCTGTGGTGGGACCTCGGGCTAACCAAGACTCTTCCTGTCTGCCCAGCCCCACACTGCACACTGCAGGCGGGCCACTGGGGCCACACGGGGCATCTGTCCTTCTCCAGACCTTGGCTGGCTGGCTTGGTTTCCTTGGTAACCTGACACTCAGGGCCCTCAGGCTGTTGGCTTCCCTTCGAGGCAGTTCCAGCAGCCTCAGCAGCTGCAGCAGCCTCAGCAGCTGCAGTGGCAGGTGGGCACAGGAGCCAATGCCAGGCACTGCCCACCCTCCATGACCTGGGGCAGCAGCCTCAGTATCAGTGGGCCGGGACTTGGGCATGTTAAACATTAAACCTGTGCCCTGGGCCCACCTGCCAGCTTGGCACCTGGCGAGTAAGGCAGTCCCTACCCCTGTGCTGATAACCCACAGTCCACCACGCCAAAGGCAGAGGCCTGAGGTACAAAGCTGGCTCTAGGGTCTGGGTTCCAGGCCCCTCCCAGACCCTTATTCCCCAGCCCAGGAGCCTCCATCCCCCACTTCCTCCTCCAGAGAGGTCTCAGGAACAAGAGCAGCTGGAGAGTGGCTGGCACCCCCGACCACTCAACGTCTGGGCTGCCTGAGGGCCCTCCCTTCCAAGCACTGGGCACTGGGAGTGGGGGGGTTGCCTAGGGAGGGCCCTGCTAGGTCTCCTGGTGAGGCAGACATGAAGCTGCAGAGGCCCGTGAACTGAGGACTGGCACCCGCCACCCACCCGGGCTCAGCACAGCAGCTGCAGCCCCGTTTCCTGAATAGGTGGCCTCCGCCTTTCCTGGCTGACCACACTCTGACTCTTGGAAGCCTGTCCTGTTCACGCCCACCTCCCATCCAGGGGCACTGTGCCCAGGAGGAAGCCGGCCTCACTCTGGTCTCTTGAGACCACACATGCAGAACCAGGCTGCCCAGGTCAGCGCCTCAGCTGTGCCACAACCCACTTAACTTCTCCATGCCTCAGTTTCCTTGCCTGTAAAATGGGCTCGCAGTACCTCTTCTGCAGGGCTGCCAGGAGGATTGCACGAATGCAGTCACAGTCTCCCAGTTCAGTCCCCCCAGAAAAAGGTCAGCTTTGCATCCTGGGTTCCTGCAGGGAGCTCTGCTCTCTGGAACCTCAGGACCCATCTGTGCAGCTGGACCCTGGGCTTATCACCCTCCTCCGGAGTCCACCTGCAGCCCTCAGTCCCAAAGAGAATGCCAGTGCCCTCGAGGGCAGGGGCTGCAGGAGGAGGCTCTGAGGCTACAGCAGCCTCCCCACATTGAAGCTAGAACAGGACCCCGAGCCGGCGCCATCAAGTGTTCCCGGAACTTCAGCGCCCACCATGGCGCACAAAGCCGGTGCCCAGCGCCACCCAAGGAGTGAGGACAGGCAGAGTAGCACTAGGCCCCGACCCCGGGACGCGCACGGGCAGCGAAGCCGGCGGGCACTCAGGGCCAGCCCGCACCCGCAGGAGCCCCGAACACGGAGACACACAGAGACGCAGGCAGACTCCCAGCGGGCCCGCCCAGAGCCAGATGGCCGCGGCACGGAGGCCTGAGCCAGACGGGTTCCCTGCGGAAGAAGCCAGGAACCTCAGGTTCGCCTCCGGGAACCGGCAGAAACCCCATCCGGCGCGGCCTTTCGAGGCTCCGCGCTGCGCCCTCCAGCCGGACCTGTTTATTCCCTCCTGGGAGAGGCGGGGCCGCCGCCACTAGCGGACCAGGCCTGCAGGGCCTGCGGGCCTGGGAAGGACGAGGGCGGCGGCGCCCGGCAACCCGGTCCCCGCCCGGCGATCCCGGCCCCGGGGCGCCCCGCGGCCTGCGCCCAGCGCGCTCGCTCACCCGGGTGGCCGGCGGCGGCTCCACGCAGGGCCGCGCCTAGGACGAGGCCGGAGAGCAGCAGCCGCAGCAGCCGCAGGTGCCGCGGGGAGGGCGGAGGCAGCGGCGTCGCCATCCTTCAACGCCGCCGCCGGGGCAGCATGGCACCGCGAGGCCGGGGGCTCGGCGCGGGCTCCGGGCTCCGCGTCGGGAGCAGCGGAGGCAGCCGGGGAGGACGGAGGGGAAAGAGGAGGCGGAGGCCAAGGAGAAGGAGGAGGAAGAGGAAAGGCACGGGCGGCGGCGCTGACGCTGCAGCAAGGATCCGGGATGGAGGCGCCGGCGAGGCGCGCGCGCGGAGACTGCGCCTGCGCGCTCCACCTGCGGGGGAGGGAGGGCGGCTCCAGGCTGCACCCCCTCCGCCTGCTCCAGTTCTGGTCCCCTCTCCGGGCCGCTCTGTACCTCTCTCGGCCTCAGGGTGTCTCGGCACCTGCGGCCTCCGGGGCCGGTGCAGTTCCCAGAAGTCCGGCTGGGTTTGGGCCGCGGGTGGGTGTCTCCGGGATGCGCTCCCTTCTGGCCTCTTCCCGGTAGGACTCCCAGCCCCTCACCCGCACCCGCGATGGGGCAGAGGACCTGTATGGGCCTAGCCTCTGGAGCGCACAGGGACACAGGAGCGCCGGGCTCACGCAGACAGGTGCTCACAAGCTGAGCAGGTTCGCAGGGAGGCACAGGTGTGCCCACAGAGGCAGGGGCACCCCCACTCGCGGGAAAAGCAAATACAGGAACGCAGAACGGCCCCGGCCCCGACTGCAGCTTTGGCTGGAGCCGGCGGCCGCGCTCAGTGAGGCCACCAGGGGGCAAGAGTGACCCGGAGCCACTGAGGACTGCAGCTGGGAGCTGTCCAAGGTGTTCACGGTCCCCAGGTGAACCCTTTAGCTCCCCCAGGACAACGGGCATTTTTTTTTTTTTTCCTTTGAGACAGAGTCTCTGTCGCCCAGGCTGGAGTGCAGTGGTGCCATTTCGGCCCACTGCAACCTCCACCTCCCGGGTTCAAGTGATTCTCGTGCCTCTGCCTCCCGAGTAGCTGGGATTACAGGCGCGTGCCACCAAGCTGGGCTAATTTTTGTATTTTTAGTAGAGATGGGGTTTCACCATGTTGGCTCAGCTGGTCTTGAACTCCTGACCTCAGGTGATACGCCGGCCTCAGCCTCCCAAAGTGCTGGGATTACAGGCGTGAGCCACTGTGCCCAGCTGACAATGGGCATCTCTGATGCCCCCCTTGCACCTCATCTGTTGCCTCCCAAGAGCACGCCCATCCCATCCCACTAGAAACCTCCCTCGACTAGTCATTCAGAGAACAAGAGTGAGACCTCCAACCCGGGATGTCCCCTTGGTCCTTCCAGTCTCAGAACTCCAAAGCTGGGGCTGGCTGCCCTCAGGTTTATCAAATCACTAAAAAAAAAAAAAGGCCGGGCGCGGTGGCTCAAGCCTGTAATCCCAGCACTTTGGGAGGCCAAGACGGGTGGATCACGAGGTCAGGAGATCGAGACCATCCTGGCTAACACGGTGAAACCCCGTCTCTACTAAAAAATACAAAAAACTAGCCGGGCGAGGTGGCGGGCGCCTGTGGTCCCAGCTACTCGGGAGGCTGAGGCAGGAGAATGGCGTAAGCCCGGGAGGCGGAGCTTGCAGTGAGCCGAGATCGCGCCACTGCACTCCAGCCTGGGCGACAGAGCGAGACTCCGTCTCAAAAAAAAAAAAAAAAAAAAAAAGAACCACCATCCTCCCAGGACACTGAACAGAGAGACAGCGTCTAAGCTCACTTCCCAGAAAGTTGAGGAGACGAGTGGGCAAGACCAGGCCTTCCCAACCTGGAGAAGACTGGCTTGGGGAGGGGCTGCGGGGCCTGGCCGGGGCTGCAGGATGCCTCTTGGAAGTGTAGGACACTCAGTCCCAGGTGAGAAGGGCCCCAGGTGAGAAGGGCAAGATGCCCTGTGACAGTGCATGGCCTGGCTCCACAGCCAGGTTCTGTGCAAGATTCCTGCCTCTGGGTCCTGGTCCTGATCTCATCTCCCACCCCTGTGCCACCTCCTGATGAGGACCTGCCCTCCCTCCACTCTCTACCATCACTGACTGCCCCCTAGGAAGCCGCCTGGCTGGCTGCCACCCGCTCTCCACCACCTCCCTGACCCCTACCCTCCAGTGAGTGGTACAGGCTCACTGTACTAGGACCCAACCTCCAGTCTGGCCTTGGTCACCAACGCAGATCTGGATGTGATGGTTTTGGGGAACTCTGCTGGCCAGAGAAGACTCAAGGTCCCAGGAATGCTCCCTCGGGCCAACCATTCCTGCAGCTACTCTAGGCTGCCATGGCACAGCAGGGCAGCAGCCAGTGCCCCAGGCCTGGCTCCAGAGCAGAAAGCAGTAGGAAGGGCTGGTGTCCACCCTCAGGACCAGGGGCAGGCCCGTGCTGCCAGAACAGCGGGAAGGTGGGGCACAGGCCACAGCAAGGATGCCCCACCCCACAGACACTCTCCTTTCATGTCTCTAGGAAAATCTTTTTATTACAAAATTTTTACAAGTAGGTGCTGGGCTGGCTGCCAGCCCGTGGGCTGTGACCCTCCCCAGTAAAGACGCAGACCCCACAGACGGAGCCTCTAAGGGCTGATTCTCGGAACCAAGGCCCCACTCCCTGGAGACCCAGCCCTGAGGAGGAGGAGGAGGAGCACGGGGCCTGCAGTGACGCCCAGGCTGAAGCGGCTCAGGGAGCTGGATTGATCGCTCTTTGCCCACTGGGGCCCCTGTGGGTACCAGAGTCTCAGTTCCCATTTCCTGGGCTGCCTTAGGGGCAGAGACGCTGAGAGTGGGGTGGAGGGATGGAGAATACAGTGCTGGAGTGGAGGGATGGAGCATACAGTGGGAGGGTGGAGGAGTGGGGGATAGAGGGTGGGTGGAGGAATGCAGGATACAGGGGCGGGGAGAGAGGTAGGTACAGGGGTGGGGGTGGGTGGAGGGGTGGGGATACAGCGGTGGGGGGAGTGATGGCACAGCTTCCCCCGCCGGCCCCTAAATGGTGCTTGGCAGCTTGGCGGAGTGCACCTGACGCAGCAGCAGGACAAGCGCAGCCAGCAGCGCGGAGGCGAAGAGCAGCAGGAGGACGACCCAGGAGCTGAAGTCCGTGCCCTTGCGCAGCCCCGGCGGGTCGGCGGGGATCAGGTTAGTCAGGTTCAGCATGTAGCCGAGCGCCCAGCCCACTGCAGTGTCCGCGGCCTGCGGCGAAGGGCGTGGCCTCAGCTCCCGAGAGGCCCCGCCCCCCCAAGGGCGGCCCCGCTCCACTCCGGCCCCAGCCCACCTTCTTCTGGAAGATCACACCGCTGAAGGCGCGCTCGTCGAATCCGTAGCCGCGACTCAGCAGCTGCTGCACGAACATGGCCCCGGCGCAGTAGTCGGCCAGGTGGGCCTGTTGCCCCGGCACCCGAGCTTGCAGCTGGGATGCGGGCAGGACACAGTCAGGCAGGCGACCACCAGGAGGTCTCCGCCCCACGGGGAGAGGGGGCCGGCGGCGTGCTTCACCCCTCCCCAGACACACACGGGCGGTGCAAGGCCAGAGACCACCACACAGGCCCGGACACGAATGGCAAGACCGAGTCTAAGGGGCACCCCCGGCTGGGCACGCTTCCATCCCTCCCCAGCCAGCGCCCCCGTGCCTGGAAGGCCAGTGAGGAGGGACAGCAGGCATGGCCACCAGGGAGCGGGGCAGCAACACGTTGGTGTGTGGCCAGGGGAACAGGAGGAGCTCCAGGCCTGAGTCCCAACCTGCCCCACCCCAGTCTGTCTGAGACTAGGCCCTGGGAGGACGAGATAGGGCCTCGCTCACCACCCCAGTCCTGGGACAGCTCGTACGTTTCTCTTGGAGTCTCCAGTGGGCACACTCCCTGTGCCCAGCCCTACTTCCATCTTCCCTTGCGTGGCACCATGGAGGGACCAGTGGCAGAGCCAGAAACGTGGGCACCGGCCTCCCCTCTGCCCTCCAGATCTGGGATGAGGGTCGGGCCTGGCAAAGCTTCTCCAACCCGCCCGACTTGTTCACAGCCTCCTGGCCACATCCCCGCCACCTCTGGAGTCAGCCTGATGCCTGCCATCGCCCCCACTGCAGCGGGTACTCCGATAGGCCCCTCCATGCAGGGCTGGGGAGGTATGCGGACATGAAGGCTGAGCCCTTCCACACAGCCCTGGAGGAGGGGGAGCGGGACTCACCTGAGCCCAGGTCTGGTTGCAGAGGTTCACTGCAGCTGCCTCCAGCTGCTGTAGGGTGGCCACGGGTAGCCCCATGGAAGTCCGCAAGAAGTCCACCGTGTAGAAGAAGGCAGAGAAGGCCTGTAAGGGGGCACAGGCACGCTGTGAGCAGACCCCAGTAGCTCAGGGCACCTGCCGCCACCCGTCTGCCCCTACTCACGATAAAGTTCCCAGCCACTGGGGGCTGGAAGACCCCATTGAAAGAGCATCGGGAGAAGGGGCAGGAGGAGAAGCTGAAGAGCCCAGAAACCAGATCTCGGCAGAGGTGGGGGTCACTGCTTCCTGACAAGCTGACCCACGCGCTGCTGTTGAAGGTCTGGGGCCGCTGGGCCACGGTGCATGGTGACTGGTACACATCCCCGAGCAGCATGTGGGTGGAAAAGCCCCTTGGCCAGCAGGGGTGGAAGCTGTGGGTCTGGGGGAATCACCAGCATGACAGGGCGGCACCACCGCCGCTCCAGAGGGCCAGCCTGACGAACCTCCCCCAGGTCTCACTCTGGCAACCTCACTTTTGTGCTCAGGGGCAATCCATGGTTCCCCACTGCCTGCTTGACAGATCCCAACGCCCCTGACCGGGCTCCCTCTGACGGACGTCCCTGGCCCTCCCTTCTCCAGGCCCAGCCACTGGCCCTTTGCTCACGCTCTGACCCTCCCACCTGTCTTTCCAGCCAATTAAAGCCCAGCCTGGAGAAGCTTTCCACAGCACAGTGGCTGTCCAGGCTCCGCTCCAGGAGGGGACGGTGCAGTGCGGGTCAGCCAGGGTGGAGGGGCACCTGGAGAGCGCTGGCCAGCAGCCTCTGGAGGACCTGGTCACGGCCGTAGCAGAGGAAGCTGTGGGTGTAGACTCGGTAATGCTGGCCGTAGAGACGCAGCTGGACCTCACTGGCTCTGTCCTCAGCCGGACTGGTCGTCTCAAAGGTGATCTGGGTGGAGGCACCCCCCAGGTCCATGGCCCCCAGCGTCCCCTTCCGTGGCCGGAACCACCGGCCCACCCAGCCGTACTGTGGAGAGGGAAGTGTGGGGTCAACCAGGGACTGAGGGCACCCACGCCCCCTGGCTCTTTGGCTAGCTGCTGGGCCCACCTTGATGAAGTTCTCGAGCAGGTAGTTGGCAGTCACCCAGCCAAACACCCCCTCTTCCTGGCCCGAGAGGATGCGTGCACCCCGGAAGTCAAAGGGGTACTGGGTCAGTGTGTGCGTCACTGCCGTGAGCACACTGGTTGAGGCCTCTGGATTGGTCAGGCTGCAAAACACAGAGAACTCCAAGAGGCCTCCTCCCCAGGTGGCTGTGAGCCTGCTGTGGCAGTACTCGGGGTCCACCCCACAAGGGGTCACAGCCAAAAGCTATCATGGGGACAGGGCCAGGGCACAGGCACACTCACTTGAGCAGGCGCATACCCGCTGTGGCTCCCAGGTAGAGGGGCGTGCCCGCGTGTCTCTCTTTGGGCACATCCCGAAGCGCCTGTTCAAGGCATCCAACAAGACTCTGGCCGGCCCCAGAAGGGTTGTCTGCATAGCTGGAGATGCCCCCGCCTAGAGGAAGGCAGAGAGATGAGCCTGTGCCTCACGGGCAGCCCCTAGGTGGGCCGTAGGCCAGGAGAGTGAGAGTGGGGGTAGGAGCCATGGGCTCCCCGACCAGGTGGCACACCTTCCCAGCTTAAGCCCCCAGAAATGCCCAGGTTAGAGCAAAGGGGCCCAGCCGCCACCTAGAGACCGAGGCTGCTGCCTGCTGAGAGGGTGTGAGTGCAGGGGCTAGGACAAAGCCCTGGGCATGGTCGACCCAGGTTGGCCTCCTGGGGCCTGCCTGGGTGTGCCCGCCAGGCCCCCAGACCTCCTCCTGCTCCATCTGGGGCACAGAAGCCAATATTGGGCCCGGCAAGGCCCAAACCTCCTACCTGCTGCCTGGGCTTCCTTTCTAGAATTTGAACGACTCCTGGCCCCACCCAGGCGGAGGGGGCCCAGCCTCTCTTTCTTTCCAGGGCTTCTGCCTGGAGTGAGCCCCACCCAACAGTAAGCAGAAGGCCCTAAGTGCTTGGAAATGCACTGGCTAAGGCTGGAGAGGGCCCCAGAGACCCTGCAGTGAGTGGATGTCCTGGCTGGGCTGGGCTGGGTCTCACCTGGAACATCACAGGAACTGTGCTGGCCCACGATGCCTGTGTCGTTCTCCTTGTCTGCCGGCCACTTGTAGATAAACATGGACGTGTGTGAAGAGCCAGCGTCCAGGACAATGCCGTACTGGGGGGAGGGGAAGGGAGTCAGCCTGGGGTGTCTGGGGGCCCTGACACCCTGACACCAAACGTGAAGTTGGGTGCCTCCAGTTTGCCACCCCCTTATACGCAGTCATGTGCCAAGCCTCATGCTAAAGCTCAGAGGAGGCCAGGACAACTGTGGTTGGAAGGAGAACGGCGGGGGGAGGTGACTCTTCCCTCCTGACTACCTGAAGCCAGCATGCCAGGGTCTGGGCAGCAGCCTTCCTGGCAAGGGCAGACTGAGGGACTGAGTCAGCGATAGAGGGACAGAGGGTCCCCAGGGACTTTTCCTTGGGGCACAAGGTCCCCAGGCTCAGGGAGAGGAAGCTCTGCTGCAGGAGGAGCCCCCTAGAGTCCCTCTTCCTTCTTCCCCTCTTCCTTCCTCCCCTCTCTCCTTCCAACTCCTCTGACCCAACCTGAGGATGCAGGAGGCGGGGCCCAGGTGAAGAAGGTCCGCCAAGGCTGGCGATGGGCCTCAGAGCCAGGTCAGCTCTGAAGACACGTTGTCCCTAGGCCTCTAAGCCAGGGCCAGAGAGAGAAGCTGGCCCTGCCCTGCTGGGGGCGCTGGGTGGGCGTTCCTGCAGACCTGGGTGGCACGAGCTTGTAAATGCCCCTTTCCAGCTCCTGCCCAGCATCCTGGATCCACCGGGAAAGAAAGCTGGGGACCAGTCTCCCAGGCCCAGGGGCCAATTCCAGCCTGTGAGAGGGCTGCACCAGTCCATCCCCACCAAGGTCTCCCCAGAGCCCAGAGCATCAACAGGCCAGGGTGTGCACCGCCACCCAGCCATCCTGCAGAACCTCAGAGCTGCCCGCTTCTGACTCCCCATCGGGCTGGGGGGCTTGGCTCTCCACCCCACCCTCCATAAGCCCAATAAAGGGTTAAAGCGGCCGGTCAGGAGGTCCCTGGGTCTGCTGGAGTGGAGATCCGGGCTAGCCTGCTCCAACTTTTTGAGGACCCGCCAGGGCTGCTCCGGTCAAGCCCTCCTCTCTCTCTGGGCTACCCTTGTGTCCCAGAGGGGGTCCTGGGCTTGTGGATCCCTATCTGGGCTGAATACCCAGTTGATGTGCCTCTAACCACACCCTCCGGGGCGGCAGCACAGGGCAGAAGTGGCCCAGAGTGCCCCTGGAGGCCCGCACAGGGCTGGGGGCGGGCGTCTGGCAGCACCCAGGGGGCATCGCGGGGGCTGCATCCCGGGAGCGGGGACACAGCCTCTGGGCTGCGTTGACGGGCTCGGCGGCGAGCGCGGAGTTCCCGGGACTTGTTCCTCCGGCACTGCGTCGTCCTGGAAGCGACACCGCCACCCCGCGTACCTGGTTGGGGAGCGCAGAGCGCGGAACCCGGGACCCCACCCAGCCCTCCAGGAGCAGAGCGCGGTGGGGGTCTTGGGCTGACCCTGCTCGGGTTCCCAGCCGCGCACCCCCTCCCCGGCTCCCGGGCCCGGCCCGCTGCTCCCCGGACTTGCGCTGGGTGCCCGGGCGCGCACCTTGAGGGCGGGCGGCTCCCGGATGTCGCGGGTGGGAACGCACAGCAGTAGGAGCCCTGCGAGGCCCGCGGCGGCCAGCAGCAGCGGCGGCAGCAGTGACCGCACCTTCCCGGCCATGGGCGGGCGGGCGCGCGGGAGGACGACGCGTGGAGCCAGAGAGTGCGGGGAGCCGGAGGCGGAGGCGGGCTGGGCCGCTGGACCGTGGGGTAGGGACCCCGGGGCGGGACGAGGGGCGGGAGGCCGGGCGGGCCCGCCCCCGTCCCGCCCCGCCCACCACCGGCCACGCCCACGGGCGGACGGGTTCCGCCTCTGCGCCCGAGCTCCCGCGGTCCGGCCCGCGCAGGTGAGACGCGGGCGCGGCTGAGTCACCGGCGCTGCTCCCCCTCTCCCGGGTCTCAGCCCGGGCGTCCCGCGGCTACGGCCCACCTTCCCCTTCCCGCCCACTCAGCAAGGGGATCCCCCGGCCGTGGAGGCAGGAGACCTGGCGTGGGGGTGGGCGGGCGAGGCTGGCTCGGAGGGTCCGGCTCTGGAGAGCCGCGCTTTTCCCGTGCCCGGGAAAGGAGGCCAGACTCGCTTGCAGGAATGAGGCACTGTCGGCTGCGGAGCCACGCGGGCCCCGGGCTGGGGACTCAGGAGGAAGCCGAGGGTTAGCACCTGCTTGTGGGGCAAGGCCGTGACGCCAACTCCCAGGACTGGTGAGGACCAGGCTGGCCTGCGGGATGCCCTCCCGGCCAGCGAGGATCCGCCAGCCTGCGGCGCTGAGCTAGCGCAGGGCAGCTCCAGAGACACTCATCTGACCCAGGCCGGACCTACCCTTGAGCCCCAGTCAGATCCACCTCACCTGGGCCCTGTACCGAGGTGAAGGTGAGGACGCAGGGGCGGGGAAGGGCAGAGACGGCTCAGGTCACACCGAGCCTAGAAACAGAAGAGAAGCAGCCCAGACTGGGCCAAAGGTCCCTGCCTCCCAGCCCAAGGCCTCGGCCGCTCCTGCTGCCCCCCGGCCTGAGGGACCCAGAGGCTTGGGCTGCGGAGGCCAGAGGAGGCTTCCCCAGGACAGGAGCAGGCGGGGCCTCTACACGGCCTGAAAGACAAGGAAGAGGGTCCCCAGGCCAGGTTTGGGGTGCGGGTCAGCAACGGGGACGTCCCCAGGCTTCTGGGGAGAGCTGGGGCAGGCGAAGCACAGCTGGCCCTAGACGCAAGCCCTGCCCCCTCCGCCCTACCACATGGCTGGCCTTTAGGCTCTGAGGCCTCACGGCCCCGCATCCCAGCCCGGCCAGGGGCCGCCCCCTTCGCGCCTGCTGCAAAGTGGGAATTTTTGTCCCAATAATTCCAGCCTCACAGCGTCAGGGAGCCACGAGGCAAGGCCACCAGGGAGTGCGGGCTGCTGGGGACCAAAGGGCAGCCCCCCAGGGCAGGGTCCAGACCATGCCTGGCCTTCTGGAACGGGCAGTGACAATTGTGCCGGGATTGCCGCCTGGGCTGAGGGTCTGGTGCCACGGGCCCAGCAAAGGCATCTTTCTTCCAGCTCAGGACCCCAAAGGGAGGGGTGGGAACCCTGGGAAGCCTCTGTGCTGCCTCACAGCCTCACAGCCCAGCCTGGCCGGGCCCCAGCAGACAGTCTCTGGGTGTGGCCAGTGCTAAGCTCCAGGCCCCAGTTTCCCCCACCGACACCAGGCCTTTCTTCCACCCCAGACAGCCCAGAGGAGGGAGAGGCACGCACAGTGCACATCACACCTGAAAAGGAAGGAACAAAGGGAGCCCAGAGGCAGGGTGCTATGACCCCCACTGGCCTGCAGTGCCCCCACGTCCTTCCAGGCCCAGCAGGGCTTTCTGGTGTTCTGGACTCTTTTCATGGACAAAAAGCCTGGGCCAGGGAGCAGGAGGCCTGCCAGTCTGAGAGGATGGGGAGGGAGAGGGGATCTGGACTCTGCCCTGGGGAGACAGGCTCATGGCCGAGTGCCCAGCTTCGCCTGGGGAGGGAGAGGCAGGGAGCCGAGAGCGGCCAGGACAAAGGCTGAGGCTGAACTCTCTTTGAGACAGAGTGAGGGCGGGGGAACGCCCCTTCCTGGCATGGACTCGGGGGCCCTGGAAGGCGGACTTGGGAGAGCGTCAGAGGGAAGCTGGCAGGAGCTGAAGGGGTGGAGGGGGGCTCTGGGTGGGGCAGCCCTCGGCCTTCAAGACCCTCTAGGGGACGGGGGCTCCAGATGTGCTGCACATGTCCTGGCCCAGGCTGAGCTGGAAACATGTGGATGCAGAGAGGTTAGGGGAGAACCCCTGGGGGAGGAAACTCAGAGCCTCCCTCCCAAACAGGGCTTAGACCTCCCAGGGAGGGGGCTTTCCTGAGGCCTGCTGAGATCTTGGCTGCCCTGCCTCAGTCTCCCCATCAGAAACTGGTGCTGTGTGGCTCACATCTGTAATTCTAGCACTTTGGGAAGCTGAGGCAGGTGGATCACTTGAGGTCAGGAGTTCAAGACCAGCCTGGCCAACATGGTGAAACCCCGTCTCTACAAAATACAAAATACAAAATACAAAAATTAGCTGGTGGTGGGCTGGGCGCGGTGGCTCACTCCTGTAATCCCAGCACTTTGGAAGGCTGAGGTGGTGGATCACGAGGTCAGGAGATCAAGACCATCCTGGCTAACAGGGTGAAACCCTGTCTCTACTAAAAATACTAAAAAATTAGCCGGGTGTGGTGGCGGGCACCTGTAGTCCCAGCTACTAGGGAGGCTGAGGCAGGAGAATGGTATAAACCCGGAAGGTGGAGCTTGCAGTGAGCCGAGATCACGCCACTGTACTCCAGCCTGGACGACAGAGCGAGACTCCATCTCAAAAGTAAAAGAGAAAAGAAACTTGTGCTGGGGCCGAAACACCGTAATTATTTAATTGGGAAAGGCCTTTCACTCACTGCTCCCCTTCTTCAGGTACTCATTAAGTCATTCAACAAACGCTTGCTGAGTACCTCCTGTGGGCCCAAAGCATGCCAGGCTCCATGCACGCACAGTGAGCTCCATGGGGAGGGCACCGACTGGCCTGGGGAGAGCAGAATTCGCAAAGGCCCCCGGGAGGCGGGGAAGCCCGTGCTGTCCTTTTCGAGGTCAGAGACACAACAGAATGGGAGGTGCACATATGCACAGTTGGTAAGAGCAATGCCAGAGCCGCGGCAGGACCCCATCAGTGGTCTCTGATGTGCTGGACGTGCTGTTGTGGGACTTGCTTCTTTCACTCACGTTACACGTTTGGGATTCACCCTGTTGACAGTGAAAGGTGTGGCTTGTCTGTTCCTTGCTGTGTTCTGTCCTGTGAGTGAGAGCATGCAGATGGCGTGTCGCTGCAGCTGGTGAACATACAGTGTCTGGCTTTAGGCTTTGCTGAGATTGCTGCTCTGCACATGTGCACTTTTTTTTTTTTTTTTGGAGGTGGAGTCTGGCCCTATCGCCCAGGTTGGAGTGTGGTGATGCAATCTCAGCTCGCTGCAATCTCCACCACCTCCCGGGTTCAAGTGATTCGCTTGCCTCAGCCTCCCGAGCAGCTCGTATTACAGGCACCCATAACCATGCCCGACTAATTTTGTATTTTTAGTAGAGATGGGGTTTCACCATATTGGCCAGGCTCATCTCAAACTCCTGACCATAGGTGACCCGCCCGCCTGGGCCTCCCAAAGTGCTGGGATGACAGGTGTAAGCCACTGCGCCTGGCCTCTCCGCCTGCCTCGGCCTCCTAAAGTACTGGGGTGACAGGTGTGAACCACCGCGCCGGCCGCACGTGCGCTCTTGTGAGCACTTCTCTGGGGAGCATCCCGGAACCGAACTGCTGGTTGTCAGGCAAGTGTGTGTTCCGCTTCTCTAGCAAGCGCCAAATTCTTTTCTGAATGATGGCTCCAGCTGGCACCATGAGCATTTTGTCTTAATTTTATCTTATCTTCTTTATTTACTTTGAGACAGACTCTTCCTCTGTTGCCCAGGCTGGAGTGCAGTGATGTCATCTTGGCTCACTGCAACCTCCGCCTCCTGGTTCAAGCAATTCTCCTGACTCAGCCTCCCAAATAGGTGGGATCACAGCTGTTCGCCGCCAGGCTTTTGCATTCTAATAGAGATGGGGTTTCACCATGTTGCTCCTAGGCTGGTCTCGAACTCCTGAGCATCCGCCCGTCTCGGCCTCCCAAAGTGCTAGGATAATAGGCATGAGCCACCGTGCCCAGCCTAATTTTTGCATTTTTAGTAGAGACACGGTTTTGCCATGCTGGCCAGGCTGATCTCGAACTCCTGACCTCAAGTGATCCACCTGCCTTGGCCTCTCAAAGTGCTGAGATATAGGCGTGAGCCACCAAACCCAGACCCCTGTATCCTTTTATTCGAGACCGGGGCCTCACTATGTTGCCCAGGCTGGTCTTAAATTCCTGGCTTCAAGCAGTCCTCCTGCCTCAGCCTCCTGAGTAGCTGGGGACTAAAGGTGTGTGCCACCCGCCTGGCTTTGGCCCTCTTTGATTTTGAAACTGGCTCAATTGTCTCGTGGAACCGATGTTTATGGTTTCTTTGAATAAACAGAGATTGATCCTCCTAATCTTAAAATTTGAGAAAGTGACGTTTGTCCTATTTGAGTTCCTTTCTCAGAAAACCAACCATGAGGGCTCCCAGATAGAATGAAAGAGCTAAAACCCAACAGATCACGGTATCTTGGCAATGAGATGCCAGACCCCCCACTGTCAAGATTGCCTGACCAACCACCAGCTTCCTGTTGACCAACTCCTCTCCTTTAGCTGCCCCTAATTCCTGTTTTCTCACACCTAGTTACATGGCTTCCCTGCTCTGCAAACCCCTCATTGTAGTCGGCCAGGGAGATGGATTTGAGACTGAGCGCCCATCTCCTTGGCTGCAGCCGGCTTAAAGCCTTCTCCCAGGCAGTGCTCCTGGTCTCAGTGATTGGCTTTCTGTGCAGCGAACAGCAGGGCCTGCATTGAAGCCCTGGTATTTTGGTGACAGTCTCCCCCTCCCCTGCCACCCCCTGCCTCTTCCCTGTAAGTAGGTAACAGGTCTTTGATTTGTTTGTTTTAGCAACAGGGTCTGGCTGCGTTGCCCAGGCTGGACTGCAGTGGTGCAATCGTAGCTCATTGTAACCTCAAACTCTTGGCCTCAAGTGATCCTCCTGCCTCAGCCTCTCCAGTAGCTGGGACCTCAGGTCCACACCATGGCTGGTCCCCCACCTTTGCCTTTTTTAATTTTTTTTTATTTTTTTATTGTTTTTTGAGACGGAGTCTCGCTCTGTCACCCAGGCTAATATCTAGTTTTTTGTATTTTTTTCTTGTTTTTTTTGTTTTTGAGACGGAGTCTTCCTCTGTCACGACATTCTCCTGCCTCAGCCTCCCGAGTAGCTGGGACTACAGGCGCCCGCCACCTCGCCCGGCTAGTTTTTTGTATTTTTTTTTAGTAGAGATGGGGTTTCACTGTGTTAGCCAGGATGGTCTCGATCTCCTGACCTCGTGATCCGCCCGTCTTGGCCTCCCAAAGTGCTGGGATTACAGGCTTGAGCCACCGCGCCTGGCCTTTTTTTTTTTTTTTTTTTTTTTGAGACAAGGTCTTGCTGTGTCACCCAGGCTAGAGCACCATGGCTCAATCTCAGCTCACTGCAACCTCTACCTCCCGGGCTCGAGGGATTCTTGTGCCTCAGCCCCCCGAGTAGCTGGGACTACAGGCGTGTGCCACCACACCCAGCTCATTTTTGTAGTTTTAGTGGAGATGGGGTTTCCCCATGTTGGCCAGGCTGGTCTTAAACTCCTGGCCTCAGGTGATCCACCCTTCTCGGCCTCCCGAAGTGCTGGGATTACAGGCGTGAGCCACTGCGCCCGGTGTCCTCTATGGTTTTGATATCACGATGGCGTGATCTGTAATCCCAGTACTTTGGGAGAGCGGCCTAAGCAACATAGTGAGACCTCGTCTCCACCAAAAACAAGCAAACAAAAAAATTGCTTTTATTTTTTTTAATTAGCTGGAAAAATTAGCATAATATTTGGATTATCCCCTTCCTGCAATTTATGGTAGAACTTGCCTGAAAAAAACACACCTAGACCCGATTTTTCGGTGGTACCTTGTTTGTTTGTTTTTAAGAGATGGGTTAGAGACCAGACTTACTATGCTGCCCAAGCTAGACTCAACCTTCTGAGCTTAAAAAATCCTCCCACCTTAGCCTCGGGAATAGCTGGGACTATAGGCGTACACCACCGTGCTGGTCTCTATGGCACTGTTTCAATTTCTTCGATAGTTATTCGGCCAGATGGGTTCTCTATTTCTTCCTGAGCCAATTTAGTATTTTTTTCTTTTCTTTCTTTCTTTTTTATTTTTGAGATTTATTTATTTATTTATTTTTATTTATTTATTTATTTATTTATTTATTTATTTATTTTTTTTTTGAGACGGAGTCCCGCTGTGTCGCCCAGGGTGGAGTGCAGTGGCCGGATCTCAGCTCACTGCAAGCTCCGCCTCCCGGGTTTTTACGCCATTCTCCTGCCTCAGCCTCCCGAGTAGCCGGGACTACAGGCGCCCGCCACCTCGCCCGGCTAGTTTTTTGTATTTTTTAGTAGAGACGGGGTTTCACCGTGTTAGCCAGGATGGTCTCGAACTCCTGACCTCGTGATCCGCCCGTCTCGGCCTCCCAAAGTGCTGGGATTACAGGCTTGAGCCACCGCGCCCGGCCTATTTTTATTTATTTATTTTGAGACGGAGTGTCGCTCTGTCACCCAGGCTGGAGTACAGTGGCCGGATCTCAGCTCACTGCAAGCTCCGCCTCCCGGGTTTACGCCATTCTCCTGCCTCAGCCTCCCGAGTAGCTGGGACTACAGGCGCCTGCCACCTCGCCCGGCTAGTTTTTTGTATTTTTTAGTAGAGACGGGGTTTCACCATGTTAGCCAGGATGGTCTTAATCTCCTGACCCGCCCGTCTCGGCCTCCCAAAGTGCTGGGATTACAGGCGTGAGCCACCGCGCCCGGCTTGTGTACTTTTTCTCAAGCAAGTTTCTATCATGTTTGTTTCCTATTTTACTATTTTTTTCATGAAAGAGGAAACCCTATTTATACCTTTATTTTTTATTTTTTTCGCGTGTGTTTTTTTGAGACAAGTTCTCACCCTGCCACCCAGGCAGGAGTGCAGTGGTGTAATCTTGGCCTCACAGCAACCTCGACCTCCCAGGCTCAAGCCATCCTCCCACCTCCACCTCCTGAGTAATGGACTACAGGCATGCGCCACTACACCAGCTAATTTTTAAATTCGACACATCAGTTGTTTAGACGTGTGTGCTTTAATATCCAAAAGTCTGGACTTCCTTGGATTCTCTCTCTTTTCTTTCTTTTATTTATTTTGAGACAGGGTCTTGCTCTGTCACTCAGGCTGGAGTGCAGTGGCACAATCATAGCTCATTGTAACCTCAAACTCCTGGGCTCAAGTGATCCTCCCACCTCAGCAGCCCCAGTAACTGGGAACACAGGCGTAAGCCACACACCTGGCTAATTTTTGTATTTTTGGTAGAGTCAGGGTTTTGCCGTGTTGCCCAGGCTGACCTCAATCTCCTGGGCTGAAGCAGTCGTCCCACTTCTGCATCACAAAAGGTTGGTATTACTGGCGGGAGCCACTGCACCTGACCGATAAATGTTTATTTTATTAATATTATTTTTTGAGACGGAGTCTCACTTTGTAGCCCAGGCTGGAGTGCAGTGGTGCCATCTTGGCTCACTGCAATCTCCGCCTCCCGGGTTCAAGTAATTCTCCTGCCTCAGCCTCCCAAGTAGCTGGGATTACAGGCGCCCAACACCACGCCTGGCTAATTTTTGTATTTTTAGTAGAGATGGGGTTTTACCATGTTAGCCAGGCTGGTCTCAAACTCCTGACCTCAGGTGATCCACCCACCTTGGCCTCCCAAAGTGCTGGGACCACAGGCGCAAGCCACTGTGCCCAGCCTCGTCTTCTTTATAGCATTAAGAGATCATGCTTTTTATGGAGTAAGAAACTATAAATACCACTCCTTGTTCATATTTCTAGAAATCTCTTTTATTTCTTTAGATATATAAACACTGTTACTTTATATTCTCTCTGATAATTCCAGGATCTGGGTCTACAGAGTCTATCTGTTGCTTCTGCTGGGTCTCATAGTGTGTTGTTTCCTGTGGTGTTTATGAATTTTTAAAACCGGAGATCTCATTTTCTTTTTTCTTTTATTTTCTTTTTCTTTTTTCGTAGAGATGGGGTCTCTCACTACGTTGCCCAGGCTGGTCTCGAACTCCTGGCCTCAAGTGCTGGCATTCCAGGCGTGAGCCACCACGCCCGGCTGAGATGTTCCTTTTCCTTGGAACTTGATCAACACAAAATCCTGAGGCCTGGTGTGGTGGTGTTCCTCTGGGGCAGATTCTCAAATGGGGACACTTCTGCCCCCAAAGACACATTTTGACGTCCTGAGACATTTCCGGGTGTCATAACGGTGTGCATGCACATGTATGTACCTGCACACGCTACTGGCACCTCGTGGATAGAGCCCAGGGACGCTGCTCACATCCTGCAAGGAGACTGACCTGCCCTGTGTCCTTAGGGTGGGCTCCCGGCAGGGTCTGCATGTTCCTCTGCCAGCCACCTAGACCCTGCCAGTTGGGCCACTTTAAATTCTCCCCTCGTGGTCTCCAGGGCAACACACTAGCCTGATTTCAAGCTATAAACTTGGAGGACCTATTTTTTTTCACCTTGCACGGAATACCAAGGCTGAGAGGCAGTTTTTCTGGAGGTGCCAGCCTGTCTCACATTTCCGCTTTAGCTGCGGGGTCCAGCTCTGTGGGCGGTCTCCTGATGAAGTCACCCTGGGACAGACACTGTTCTGTCTCCTGCTTCCAGCCCTCTAAAGATGCCAGGATCCCCCAGGGCATGGCAGGCACCCTCAAAGGCAGACGTGGGGAGGCCCTGGTGGGCAGACCCCAGCCTGCTGATGGGGGGGCTTCTCCCGGGCTGCCACTGGCCCACCCACTGTGCTGCAGTCCACCTGGTGCTGGGGGTGTGGGGCACAGGCCCTCAGGATCCGCTCCCTTTCCTGCCCAGGAGATCCAGGCCTGGCATCCTTATGTCCCCTGGAAAGCCCACTCCCATCCTCGGTAGGAGGGCAGCTGCACGCTGGGCTGGCTTGGGCCTGTCCTGGGACACCCCTACAGGCCAGGTGCAGCCGGGGATGTGGCTCAGTGGGGTTGCTGTGGGCAGGTTAGCATGGAGCTGGGTTCCGGAAGGGAGTTGCCCCGCTGCCTGCCAGGACCCCTCCTCTGAGACAGGTGCCTTGTGGGACCGTGTACCAAAGTACCCTGGACATGAGGGGTTCCTGCGCCCCACACACAGACCCCACATCGGGTTCCTGCGCCCCACACACTGACCCCACATCGGGTTCCTGCGCCCCCCACACACTGCCCCCCCATCGGGTTCCTGTGCGCCACACACACTGCCTCCCCTTCGGGGCCCTGGGCTGCAGAACCCATCCGTGATGTTGCCGTGCCCCTGGTTCGGGTAGCACTGGGGCCCTCCAGGCTGGGCTGAGCAGGGGCCCCCCACGTGTGTACCCCAGCACCAGTGGGAGTGGGCCTGGGCAGGGGGACAGGAATGACACCCAAGGGGACCTGCTCCAGCCTCCTCCTGTCCCCTGGGGGTTCTCGTTTTCCTTGGCTGAGGGAAGTGGCCTCTCCCAGCTGAAACCTGGGGTCAGGCTGGGCATAAGAGGAAAGGGGAGTGAGCAGGACCTCAGACCTTGAGAATCCTGAGTGGGGGGGGGGGCCAGGCTTTGCCTATGACGTGCCTGGGAGCTGTCTGGGGGCCCTCCTGGGGAGCCAGTCTCACAGGTTGTTGTGTGGGACTCAACGTGGGGCAGTGTCCTGGCCAGGATGAGGAAGGCCATCACCCCAGGGTCTGCGGGAGGCACATGCAGGCCAAACTCTTGCCCGCCTGGCGCCCAGATCCGCTGCAGCCAGAGTCCCTCAGCCTTGGCCAAGACCTGAAGTCCGACTGCTATCCCTGGGGCTTCCCTGCCAGGCGGGCAACCCCGCTTACAGGCCATCCCCACCCCCTCCATCTGCTTCCGTCCGAGCTACAGCCACCTTGTCCTGGTGCCCTGGTTGAGGGGGGAAGCTGCCCTTGGACCCGCGTCGGAGCCGCCCCGCGCCCTCTGCTGGCCGTTGTCGGAAGTGCAGCCTGGCGAGAGCAGTGCCTTTCCCTGGAGATGGGACCCAGGGCAGCACCGCTGGAAACGGGGGGCGGTAACTCGTGGAGGGGTCCCCCACTGTCCACTGACAACGGCAGTAGTAGCTGCGGACTATGCGGACTCAAGAGAGTCCCAGCCCATGTCAGCACCAGGAGCCAAAACGGAGTCAAGGGCTTGGTGCGGGGGCCAGTCGGAGGCAGACCTGGGGAGCCCATCTGGCAAGGGGGGCAGGAAGGCGCCCACTCCGGGACCGTGCCTGGGCCTGCAGGGGGTCTCCAGCCAGAGAGGGTGGGTGCGATGGGACACACACCCTCGAAGGGCTGAGTGCCAGGCCGGCCCTGGGGGCCCGCGCTGCCCACACGGACTAGATGAAGGTGGAATCCAGAGGCCCCCCGTCCTGTTGGCTCAGGGCGCGGGCCTCAAACAGCTGCTTAATTAGCGCCGACTTCTCTTGCTCCAGCTGCGTGATGCGCTCACTCTTCTCGGTCACCTCCTGGGCAGGTGCGCAGTTGGTCAAGGCCTGCGAATCCCCATCCCCGCACCCCTCTCGGCTGCCTTATCCGGATGAGGAGTCACCCACCCCGACCCCTCCCGCGCCTGCCCTACCTGAGTGAGCAGTCGGTTCTGCTCCTTCAGCATGAGGATAGTCTGCTGCTGCCAGCCCAGGGGTGAAGTGGACGTCAGGGCAGGGCAGGGGGGCCCGGAGGAGGACGAGGGCAGGACCTGCGGGAGGGCAGGATTAGGCAGGCCTGGACGAGGGCTGGGAAGCACTAAACTGGCCTGGGCCCCAGCGTGGGCGTGGGGGTTTGGGATACACTCACCCGACTGGCACAGGCTGCAGCCAGCAGCTCCCCCAGGCACCGGGCCACCTCCTGTACCTTGGGCAGTAGCCGCCCCAGTGGGCGGGGGCTACCTGCAGCCCCACAGTCCTGGGAAGAAAGCAGAGGACGAGTGGTCAGAGAAGAGGGCCAGCCAGGGCCAGCATGGTGCCTTGACAGGGGTTGCCACAGGTGGCTCTCCTGCCTCCTGATGCTGCAGAGAGCCCAGAGGGATCCCAGGGGCATTGCTGACGTGGGATGGGAGGTCTGCCCAAGGCGCCTTAGGCCCTAGGAGTGGGGCAGCCACAGGGGGAGAAAGGGATGTCCCAGCACCCTGGGTGCAATTGACAGCCACTGTGTCTGGGAATAGGGGCAGCCATAATGCCCAGGGGTGCCTGGGGTTAGCTGGGGTCTCCAGTGTGGGGACCTGGGGACAGGGCAGTGGCACTCACGGCGCTGGCTCTGCTCTGGCCCAGGCGGCGCTGGCGCTCCTGCACTCGTTGCAGCTGCTGCTGGTACCAGTCACGGCCCCGTGCCATCATCTCCAAACCCTGCAGCAGCACCTCCTTCTCCTGCTCCAGCTCCTTCATCTGCTTCAGCTGCAACACGTGCATGTACATGGAATGCCTGGCCCCAGTGAGCACGCACACGTCCATGCATGCATGAGCTTGCCTGTGGGTGGGCACCAGAGTCACAGGCACAAATGCAGCAGCACATGTACACGTTTGCAAACACAGGCACGGACGCATGCTTCTGAGGACACCTGCGTGTGTGAGCCCCGTAGGCCGGTTTGGAGCAGGAACCCCGTGCCTCCTGCTGAGGGGTCTTGGCTCTTCTTAGCCCCTCCACTCAGGCTTCCCTGGGGGAGGGGTGACTGACCCTTCAGCTGAGCCCACCCTCCCGAGGTCCACCTGTGGTGAACACACAGCAGGGGAGCCAGACTGGCTTGCAGCAGTGACCTCGTGAGGCAGGCTGGGCAGCCACCATAGCTGTCCTAAACGACCTCTTGACCTCCCTCTGCCTGACCCTGGGC
Organism: Theropithecus gelada; assembly: GCF_003255815.1. NCBI lineage: Eukaryota > Metazoa > Chordata > Mammalia > Primates > Cercopithecidae > Theropithecus > Theropithecus gelada. The sequence continues at coordinate 1,154,205 of NC_037683.1, read as the reverse complement.
CGTCCCTCCAGGGGATTCAAGCCCACGTGGGGAGAGAGATGTGCAGAGCCGACTGTACTTCCACAATCGACTCCCCCAGGCTCAAGGCCCTCCTGCTCCCATCCCAGCCTCCAGCCTCCAGACAAGATGGAGAGCCCCACAGAGCCCCAGCCCCTGCTCACCAGGCCGCAGTCCACGCCGCTGGTGATAGTGTGCCTCCGACGTTCCCCTCGGGCACGGGGGGCCCGCCGGGCATCCCCTGAGTCCACCTCCAGAGCCCTGCAGGCCACTGCACCTATTGTGGAGAGGCATGGGCCTGGCTCACCTCCAGACCAGCCTGGCCAGGCTCTGCTGAGGTACAGCAGCCTCCACATCTCAGCCCACTCTTGAGGTCTCGGGCACCAGCCTGGCATGGCCCATGTGTAGCCTCTGTGCCAGGCTGGAGTTTGGTCCCTCTCCCCTGCCCCAGCTCCTCACACTGGCTTGAGGAGGGTTGTGCCGCCAAGCCCGCATGTTTGCTCATACACACGCCCTGCCCCATCGCTCCATGAGCTCCCTGGGGCCAGCGGCCTTGTCCAGCTCTTTTCTGCACTCCCAGTGCCCAGAACATCGCAGGCACAGCCTGGGTCTCCAAGGCGGCTGGGTAAGGGAGGAGTGGGCAGGGGATTCTGGTCCTGACTATGCCTCTCCCATCTGCACGGGGCCCTGCAAGGCAGCAAGAGATGTGGATGTGAATGATGGAAACCTAACTTTTCTCAGGATGGTGACTCTGATAGAAAGTTAGTCCTGCACGGCTGGGCACAGCGGCTCATGCCTGTAATCCCAGCACTTTTGGGGACCAAGGTGGGTGGATCACTTGAGCTCAGGAGTTCGAGACCAGCCTGGGCAACATGGCAAAACCCCATTTATTCCTTTTTTTTTTTTTTTTTGAGATGTTGTTTTGCTCCTGTTGCCCAGGCTGGAGTGCAATGGCATGATCTCGGCTCACTGCAACCTCCGCCTCCCAGGTTCAAGTGATTCTCCTGTCTCAGCCTCCCCAGTAGTGGGGATTACAGACACCCGCTACCATGCCCAGCTACTTTTTGCATTTTTTATTAGAGATGGAGTTTCACCATGTTGGCCAGGCTGGTCCTGCACTCCTGACTTCAAGTAATGCACCCACCTGAGCCTCCCAAAGTGCTGGAATTACAGGCGTGAGCCACAGCGCCCAGCCGGCAAAACCCTATTTCTATTGGAAACACAGAAATTAGCCGGGTGCACTGACACGCACCTGTGGTCCCAGCCACTCGGGAGGCTGAGGCAGTAGGATTGGTTGAGCCTGGGAGGCAGAGGTTCCACTGAGCTGAGATTGTGCCACTGCACTCCAGGCTGGGCGACACAGCAAAACCTTGTCTCAAAAAAAAAAAAAAAAGTCCCTTGCCGGGCACGGTGGCTCATGTCTGTAATCCCAGCACTTTAGGAAGCTGGGGGGGGGGGGGGGGGGATCAGTTGAGATCAGGAGTTTAAGACCAGCCTGGCCAACATGGTGAAACCCCGTCTCTACTAAAAATACAAAACTTAGCCCGGTGTGGTGACGGGCGCCTGTAATCCCACTACTCGGGGGGGCTGAGGAGAATCGCTTGGACCTGGGAGGTGGAGGTTGTTGTGAGCCGAAATCGCGCCACTGCACACCAGCCTGGGCAATAAGAGCAAAACTCAGTCTCAAAAAAAAAAGGAAAGAAAGAAAAGAAAAAATCAGTGGCTGGGCACAGTGGCTCACACCTGTAATCCCAGCACTTTGGGAGGCCAAGGTGGGCAGATCATGAGGTCAGGAGTTTGAGAACAGCCTGGTCAATATGGTAAAACCCCATTTCTACTAAAAATACAAAAATTAGCCGGGCATGGTAGCGTGCACCTGTAATCCCAGCTACTCAGAGGCTGAAGCAGGAGTATCACTTGAACCCAGGAGGTGGAGGTTGCAGTGATCCAAGATTCGTGCCACTGCACTCCAGCCTGGGTGACAGAGCAAGACTCCGTCTCAAAAAGCAAAACAAAAGAAAAGTTAGTCCCGCGTGTGTGTGATATGCCAGGCCATGCACCCAGCTGACAAGTCAGACATCCTGGTGCTTGAAGACACCTGCTGTGAAGTTTGTCTGAGGGCTCCCCCTGGGGGCAGCCAAGAGTATCACGTTGGTGCCACCCTGGCCCAGCTTCCTGGTGAGGGAGTACCTGTACCTCCCCAGTCTACAGGAGAAGTGGCTGCAGGTGTGGAGGAGGGCATCCTCCTTCAGCCTTTAGCTGTAGCCCCAGCACCAGGCATATCCTTAGAGGCCATGCACCTGGCACCTGGCCACAGGAGTTGGGGGGTGATGCAAGAATTGGGCCCAGGTAGGCACGGCAGAGAGCCTGGCTCCACGCAGGCCTGAGTTCGTGCTCCCGCCTGCGGTGCTGAGTGGCTGGCAGCTCTGGGGCAAGACAGTGGGAGGGCACACAGCCCTTCAGGAGGTGGGAGCAGAGAGGGTACAGACAGAGGGAGGCCGTGGAGGAAGCCCCAAGACACCTGGGCCCGGTCTGTACAGTTGAGTCCATAGAGCAGCTCCCGGGTCCCTAGATGACAGCATGCTGGGTGTTGAGCTAGATGGGGGTGGTGGCTCTGCCTGTCCAGGGCCCTGAGCCAGCAGGCCGCACCTCCAGGGCCAGAGCCAGCCTGGAGCAAACACGCAGTCCCAGGTGGGAACAAGGAAAGAGGCCCCGAACTTCTGGGCTGGGGGCTTGGAAGGCTGTGTGTGTTGGGAGGCTTTCTGGGAGTTGGGGTGACCTCAGAACTCCAGATTTGGCACCCCAAAAGTGAGCTGTGTCAATCAATCATGTCTTGCCACTTGTCTGGCCCTCCGTTTGCCTGTGAGAGGGTGACAGCTAGAGCCCAAGCCATGTGACCTTCAGGGAGGTGTGGTACGTGAGCCAGTGCCACATGGGACATCAGAGCAGAGCAGGGGTGGACCACAGGCTCAGGCCTCCAAACCCCAGGCCCGGCCACTGCGTGCAATCCCATGGCTGATTTCAAATTGCATGGCCACATGGATGACGCTGACCCTGCATTTGGAGCCAGCTACCCTCTGAAGCCTCCCTCACCATAGGACTGAGAGTCCCCCAGCCTGGTGCGGTTGCTGGATCAGATCACCAGGGAGGCCAGGACCACCGTGGCTCCAAACACCAGTTGTAGGGCTGGAGAATACGGCTGAGGTGGGGGAGCAGTACAGGGAGGGTGGCAGAGCAGCAGGCAGCACGGGGACTGGCAGGAGCCACCGGTGGGCAGGCCTGCCCCTGGCAGAACAGGTGCACAGGCTGAATGGGCTGTGGGGCCTGGGGCTCCTCTGGGAGCTTGGCCCCCACCCCTAGCCATAATGCAGGTCCTGTTCCCAAGGCAGGCACTGGGTTGGGGGAGACAGGGGACCATTCAGCAATCTCCTGTCACTGCCAACTGGACCGGAAGCAGGAGAGGAGTCTGCCAGCCATCCCCAGGGACTGTGGCCTATGTCCCTCCATGGCATCTGCCATAGTACAGCTCCACTGGGGTGCAGGAGACCCACCCACGCCCCTGCCCATCCTGGCAACAGGGCCAGGTCCTCTTGGGCCACCAGCAGCACCCGGCCTGCCTGGGCCTCAGTGGGGTCAGTGGGACCAGCCCCCCTGGCTGAGCTGTCACACTGAGAAGGGGGACCCTTTCTTTGAGAGGGAAGCACCTCTGCCTGAGCAGCCACAGACAGGAGGCTGAGGGCCCAGGTGTCCCCAGGTGCGGAAACGGTATTGGAGATGGAGAGCCCAAGCTCAGGCTTGGTACAGGTTGGGCTCCTGGTGGGTTTTCTGAGTCACCTGCCACCCCCGGGCCCTGGTGGCCTTATGCTGTGGCAGAAGAGGGTCTGGCTTGCCTCCCTAAGCCCCTGGGCTCACCACGACAGGCATGAAGCCCCTTTCCCTCCAGGCCCGCCGAGGCGCCCTCCAGGATCCGGAGTCCACGAAGAACCGCTCCCCAGCCCCGTCCCTCGTGGGAGATGCACGGGCAGCAGGTTTCCTTCCCCTGGAGGAGGTGTTCAGCCAGGGGAAGGAGCAGAGGAGAGCAAGAGGCAGAGGGAGCTGGTCACCAGAAACCGTGGGACTCCGGTTTCTGGCCCGGGCCCGGGAGAGCTACGAGGGGGCCCGGGGGCCGCTCGGAACTCACCTGCGTCCGCGCTGGAGCTCGGTTCCAACGCCGCGCTCTGGGACCGCTCGGGATCCGCGGGACAGGGCGCCGCCTCTGCCGGGGCGCACAACTGCTCCGGGCTGCGGGCCGCGCCGCTGGGACCGGCCAGAGGGGCGCGCACGCCCAGGGGCAGGGGCTTCCTCTCCAGGACCGTCCGCGGCTCGTCGGCAGGCGCGAACACCAGGCGCTGCGGCGGCGGCGGCGGCGGCTGGTCCCCGGGCCGGGCCGGGGCGCGCGTGGGGTCCCGGGGGCCGCCGTCGGCGCTCAGCAGGGAAGTGCGGAGGCCGGCCACGAAGCGCTCAAAGGTCAGGTAGCCGCTGGCAGGGGCCACCTGGCGCAAGCCCTCCAGCACCCCGCGGGGCAGCTCCCGCGCGTCGGTGCCCTGCCAGCGGGACTCGATCTCGCGCAGGTGCACGCAGCCGCGCCGCCGGTCGTCCAGGATGTCGAACAGGGTGCGCAGGCTCTGCAGGAAGGCGCGCGGCAGCCCCTCCGTGCCGGGCGCGGGTGCGGGGGGAGGCACGCGACCCCGCTCGGCCATGGCGGCCCCGGCCATGGGCTCCCGGGCTCGGTCCCCGCGTCCACCTGCGTGCGTCCCCGCGCGCCCCACGGAGGGGCCGGCCTGGCGAGCTCAGCCCGCGGCTACAATAGCGACTACTTTTGAATGGGGCCCTCCCCGTAGCGTCAGCCCTCATTAACATGCGCCGCGGCCATTGGCCGAGCCCGTCCCATCTGCTCCCCGATTGGCTGAGAGACGGTTTGATTTTTTTTTTTTCTTTTTTTTTTTTTCCTGCCTAGGGGCCCTGGGAGGCGCGCGGAGGCCCTGGGCAGGCGGAACCGGATCCCCCAGCTCCGGCTCCACTCTGGCCTAGCAGAGCTCCCTTTCTGCCCCGCCCCAGTCCCGCCAAACGTCCGGCCGTGGCTCCGCGCTTTCTCGGATCCAGCTGTGGCTGGCTGCCCCGGCCACCTCTCCAAGGGGCGGGGCCTGGCACCCTACAACAAAACCTGTCCCCAGGTAGCCTCGTGAAGTAAGGATGGGGGCGCACCCCCCCCAAAGATCCCACTTTTCCCCTCTAGTTCCCTGGCCACAAGCACAGGTGACCCTGCGGCCCCCTTCTGTTCCACCAGGAGGGCCCCAAGAGGATCCTAGGCTCCAGCCAGGTGGGCGCTTCCCACTCACAGAGGCCTCTCTGTCCCCACGGCTGCTGGCTCCTCCTCTGGTCCCTGGGGACAGTCTGGCCTGGCCTGCCCGCTGCAGGACAAAGCCACTTTCTCCTGTGTCCCCAGATCCCCATCTGGTGACCAGCTCCCTCTGCCTCTTGCTCTTCTCTGCTCCTTCCCCTGGCTGGACACTTCCTCCAGCTGCTCTCCTGGTTCCCACAGCCCTGTCCCCCTGCCTCTGCTGTGTTTCCAGCTGGGATCTAGTCACTCTGTCTTCATTTGGTCTGTCCACATGGGAGGTGAGACCAGGCCTTAGCCTGGGTTCTAGCCCTGGGAGCCCATCTCAGGGCTGGCCAGTAGAACCCTCTAGGCGCCAGGGAGATGTTCAGGGTGCAAACACCCTCTCCGGACAGGCCCCCAACCGGAGACTTGCCTTGGCCCTCTGTGGGTCTCCCACCCTCCCTCCTGGGCAGGCCTCAGCTGGCATGCCTACCTGGGCCTCTGTCCTCAGGCCTGAGCCACTGGTGCCTGTGTCTCAAGCTGTGGAGGCAGCTTCCCAGTCCAGGGAGTGCCCTGGGTCCACTTCTCTTCTGGGTCACTCATTCTAAGTGGGACTCCTTCATGGCAAGGAATGTTGGAAAGACGTAAGAAGCTCTGAGCCTGGAGTAGCCCGTCAGAGCTCGTTCCTGGAAGCTTCCCCTTTAATGGCAGGATCTGCTCAAAAACCCAGCACAAAGCCGAGGCGGGAGGATCACTTGAGCTCGGGAGTTCAAGATCACCCTGGGCAACATAAGGCAACCGTATTTCTACAAAAAGTTTAAAAAATCAGCCGGGTCGCCGGGCGCGGTGGCTCAAGCCTGTAATCCCAGCACTTTGGGAGGCCGAGACGGGCGGATCACGAGGTCAGGAGATCGAGACCATCCTGGCTAACACGGTGAAACCCCGTCTCTACTAAAAAATACAAAAAAACTAGCTGGGCGAGGTGGCCGGCGCCTGTAGTCCCAGCTACTCGGAGGCTGAGGCAGGAGAATGGCGTGAACCTGGGAGGCGGAGCTTGCAGTGAGCCGAGATCGCGCCACTGCACTCCAGCCTGGGTGACACAGCGCGANTTTACTCTTAAAGAAAAAAAAAAACTTTTTAAAAAATAGAGATGAGGGTCTTGCTGTGTTGCCCAGGCTGGTCTTGAACTCTTGGGCTCAGGCAATCCTTCTGCCTTGGCCTCCCAAAGTGCTAGGATTACAGGCGTGAGCCATCACCCCCGGCCTATTTATTTTTAAGTACTGACTTGTGGACTCTTATTTGAGTCTCTGAACTATAATCCATTCCTATCCTTATTTATTTTGCTGCTCAAATTGTTCTAAGTTTGTCCAGTGGGGTCCCCCTAGGCTGGTTCTGAGTCCTGGGGTGACGCCCACCTCTTCATGAAGACCTTCCCAATTCACTGGATGGTCTGCTTACCTGCCTTGTCCCTTCCCAGTGCCGGAATCGGCTTTCTCCAGGGACCCCTGGTTCTTTTCATTGGAAGTTAGAAAACAAAATCAGTCGTTATCTGCTGCCCTCCCCGTCAACTGTTTTGCTATTTGACTTAATTTTATTTATTTGAAACAGTTAAACTTGTTGTTTTGCAAAACTATGGAGTAATGCTCACGTATGTTAGGACATACAAGTAATGTCTGAAGTGTTGTTAAAGTGTCGCGATTTTCTTTTCCTATTTTAGCTTTATTATATCATCATCTTTTAAAAAGAGCTTTCTAAAAACGAAGTACCCAGTGTGTTTAGCAGGCCCCAGTTTACCCTTCCACAGCCCTCTTCCTCCACCACCCCTTCCTTATCGGTAACCTGGAAGTGGGTAGTCCATCAGCAAGTTAGCCGAGGACAGTGTGTAAAACGGCCTCGAGCCACGGAGGAGAAGTGCGCGGCAGTTAGCTGCCTGCTTTGATCCAGTGGTTAAGATACTCAGCCTCGGCCGGGCGCGGTGGCTCAAGCCTGTAATCCCAGCACTTTGGGAGGCCGAGACGGGCGGATCACAAGGTCAGGAGATCGAGACCATCCTGGCTAACATGGTGAAACCCCGTCTCTACTAAAAAATACAAAAAAACTAGCTGGGCGAGGTGGCCGGCGCCTGTAGTCCCAGCTACTCGGAGGCTGAGGCAGGAGAATGGCGTGAACCTGGGAGGCGGAGCTTGCAGTGAGCTGAGATCCGGCCACTGCACTCCAGCCTGGGCGACAGAGCGAGACTCCGTCTCAAAAAAAAAAAAAAAAAAATTAGCCAGGCGTGGTGTTGCATGCCTGTGGTCCCAGGTACTTGGGAGACTGAGGTGGGAGGATCCCTTGAACCCAGGAGGTTGAGGCTGTGATTGAGCCACTGCCCTCCATCCTGGGTGACGGAGCGAGATCTTGTCTCGAAAACAAAACAAAACAAGCCAGCACAACACTCAAGCCCTTTGTTCAGCAGTCTCGCGTCCCCGTTCACAGCCCCCAGCATCCCCGCACCTACCCTGTTTCCAGCACACCCCTCACCGCAGGTGCCAGGCCTGGGGCCCCTGCACTCCCTCACTTCCAGGCCCCTGTGCCTGGTGGCTCTTCTACCAGGAAGGCCTTTCCCCTCTGCTCCAGGCTGACTGCACCACATCCTTCAGAACTCTGCTCCGGCCCCGATCCCCCTCCCCCTGAAGCCTGCTTAGATAAAGCACCAGGGGCAGCTTTTTCCTGTCCCAGGGGTTCACAGCTATTTGGAACCAGGGGCCTGGCATTGGCCTGGCCCCCAGTGGGTGCTCTGTGGATGGCACTGGGGAGCCTTATCCAGTGAAGTCACAGGGGAAACACCATCCTTGAGTGGGCACCAAGCCAGGCTGAGGCCTAAGGGATGGGGAAGGTCTGAGAACAGCTCAGGGGGATGGCAGGGGAGGCCAGTGTGGATGTAGAGTCGGTGGCCAGCAGTGAGCAAAGCTGTGGCAGCTCAGAACAGCATGGTCAGCAGTGTCCAGGCCAGGTCAGCTACGGCCCCGCATGGAACTGAACCTACCATGCAGACAAAACAAGGGCTTTTCACACCATCCAGAACCTTGGGGGAGGTGGCCCCAGCTGGCCCTTGGTCTGTGGGCTTTTCTGTGGCCCCTGGCTGGGTATTGGAGGAAGGTAGAAAAAAGACTGGAGGCCGGGCGCAGTGGCTCACGTCTGTAATCCCAGCACTTTGGGAGGCTAAGGCGGGTGGATCACCTAAGGTCAGGAGTTCGAGAGCAGCCTGACCAACATGGAGAAACCCCATCTCTACTAAAAATACAAAATTAGCTGGGCGTGGTGGCACGTGACTGTAATCCCAGCTACTCAGGAGGCTGAGGCAGGAGAATAGCTTGAACTCTGGAGGCGGAGGTTGCAGTGAGCCGAGAATGCGCAATTGCACTCCAGCTTGGGCAAGAAGAGCGAAACTCCATGTCAAAAAAAAAAAAAAAAGAGGCCGGGTGCGGTGGCTCAAGCCTGTAATCCCAGCACTTTGGGAGGCTCAGATGGGCAGATCACAAGGTCAGGAGATCGAGACCGTCCTGGCTAACACGCTGAAACTCCATCTCTACTAAAAAATACAAAAAACTAGCCGAGTGAGGTGGCGGGCACCTGTAGTCCCAGCTACTCAGGAGGCTGGGGCAAGAGAATGGCGTAAACCCGGGAGGCGGAGCTTGCAGTGAGCTGAGATCTGGCCACTGCATTCCATTCTGGGTGACAGAGCAAGACTCCGTCTGGGGGGGAAAAAAAAAAAAGAAAAAGGCCAGGTGTGGTGGCTCACGCCTGTAATCCCAGCACTTTGGGAGGCCAAGGCGGGCGGATCACCTGAGTTCAGGAGATCGAGACCATCCTGGCTAACATGGTGAAAACCCGTCTCCACTAAAAATACAAAAAAAAAAAAAAAATTAAGGCCGGGCACGGTGGCTCAAGCCTGTAATCCCAGCACTTTGGGAGGCCGAGGCGGGTGGATCACGAGGTCAGGAGATTGAGACCATCCTGGCTAACATGGCGAAACCCCGTCTCTACTAAAAAATACAAAAAACTAGCCGGGCGAGGTGGCGGGCGTCTGTAGTCCCAGCTACTCGGGAGGCTGAGGCAGGAGAATGGCGTGAACCCGGGAGGCGGAGCTTGCAGTGAGCCGAGATCGCGCCACTGCACTCCAGCCTGGGCGACTAAGCGAGACTCTGTCTCAAAAAAAAAAAAAAAAAAAAAAAAGACTGGAGGCTGTGCCTGGCTTTGGGTGTGGGACTAAGATGTGGTCCTGCGTCCTTCCTGTCCTGAGCTCTGACCACTTCCTCCTTGCACTCCACTTTCCAGCTGGCCTGATAGTTTCCCAATCCTTCAGTTTTTAGTATTGTGTCACCCCTGGAGGTCCCATGCAGTCCCTGTACTTTTGCAGGCCCCATCTTAGCTGTAATTGTGTTCTCACTGTGTAAGCCTGGACCACTCTGGGCAGAGGTGGCAGGAAGACCGGCCCCTCTGTCCCCTGATGTATCCCCAGCAGTGGGTACCAAGGGAAGAACTGACAACAGCCCCTGAGCCTCCCAGGGCACCCGTCTGCACTCTTGGCCTCTGAGCCTTAGGGCCCTGCTCCCCTGAGTCGTTTGTGAAGACAGTTATCTGGCCACAAGGTGGTCCAGGAGGTTGCTGCCCACCTCAGCCTTGCCAGCACTCCTACCTGTCTGCAGGCTCTGTCGGCCTGGGTAGGGTCGCTCCTCCCCTTCTGGTGCCGCAAGTGCCTCTGGCTGTACAAACCCTGATTTTCTAAATCCTCTATTACAGCCCAACCCACACCTTGAGGTGAAATTTGGAATCACCCTGACCTAGAGGGCCAAGAGTTCGTGTCCTGACACCTGCCTCCAAGAGACATGTGCCTCCTCTGCTGCCCAGCCCTGCAGGGGTGATAAGGGTTCCCATGGACTCTGACCTGGGGCGTGGAGCCTGCTCTGCTCACCTGATTCCGTGTGTGCCCACCCTCCAACTCCAACGTTCATCTGAACTGGTGTTCAACCACCACAAACTACTGGAGTAGAACAGGCCATTCATTAATTCATTCATTCAGCAAGTACTCCCTGAACATTTGCTGTTGCCCAGTCACGGTGCAGGCTTGGGTTCAACACTCGCTTGTTCAGTCAACAAACATTGATTGGCCGGGCGCGGTGGCTCACGCCTGTAATCCCAGCACTTTGGGAGGCCGAGGCGGGCGGATCACAAGGTCAGGAGATCGAGACCACAGTGAAACCCCGTCTCTACTAAAAATACAAAAAATTAGCCGGGCGCGGTGGTGGGCGCCTGTAGTCCCAGCTACTCAGGAGGCTGAGGCGGGAGAATGGCGTGAACCCGGGAGGCGGAGCTTGCAGTGAGCCGAGATCGCGCCACTGCACTCCAGCCTGGGCGACAGCGCGAGACTCCGTCTCAAAAAAAAAAAAAAAAAAAAAAAAAAAAACAAACATTGATTGAGTGCCTACTGTGTGCTGCATTTATCTGAGGTGGTGGGGGTTGAGCAGTGGCCTAAACAATGCCCTGCCTGGGCTGGACACGGTGGCTCACACCTATAATCCCAACACTTTGGGAGGCCGAGGCGGGCGAATCACGGGGTCAGGAGTTCGAGACCAGCCTGGCCAACCATCTCTACTAAAAATACAAAAAATTAGCTGTGTGTGATGGCGGGCGCCTGTAACCCCAGCTACTCGGGAGGTTGAGGCAGAAGAATCACTTGAACCCAGGAGGCAGAGGTTGCAGTGAGCCGAGATTGCACCACTGCACTCCAGCCTGAGCGACAGAATGAGACGTTGTCTCAAAACATAAAACAAAAGCAGCAACTCCCCGCCTTTGTGGGGTTCACTTCGCACAGGGGAGTCAGGCAGCCGAGAATGCAGAAAGGCAGCCTGGCATGGAGGATGGGAAGGTGCTCGCCGAGTGGGTGCGGCCTGGGGAGCTGAGGCCTGATCAAACATCCCCAGCCACACGTTTCTCTGGGGACAAGCGGTCCAGGAGGGAGGAACAGGAAGTGCAGAGACCCCGAGGCAGGCCCAAAAAGCAACTCCATGCAGGTCCAGGAGAATGCATCTGGGCCTTGCCCCGGCGGTAAAGCCCCCTTCCGAACTCAGTGAGGGCATGTGTGTGGAGGTGGGGGCAGAACCCCACTGCAAGGAGACACAACTGCCTGAGGGGTCCACGGGGCGGCATGAGGGAGATGTTACTTTTCATTTTGGGTCCTAGATCACCGTCAGAGGCGTGTGAACCGGAGCAACTCCATCTTGAATGGGAGCTGGGTAAAATAAGGCTGAGACCTACTGAGCTGCGTTTCTGGATGGTCAAGGGATTCTAAGTCAGGATGACATAGGAGGTCGGCACAAGACACAGGTCATAAAGACCTTGCTGATAAAACACGTTGCGATAAAGAAGCCAGCCAAAACCCACCAAAACCAAGATGTCAATGACAGCGACCTCTGGTTGTCCTCACTGCTACACTCCCACCAGCGCCATGACAATTTACAGATGCAATGGCAATGTCAGGAAGTTACCCTATATGGTCTACAAAGGGGAAGCATGAATTATCCACTCCTTGTTTAGCATATCATCCAAAAAAAACATAAAAACGGGCAACCAGCAGCCCTCAGGGCTGCTCTGTCTGTAGAGTAGCCATTCTTTATTCCTTTACTTTCCTAATAACTTGCTTTCGCTTTACTGTACGGGCTTGCCCTGAATTCTTTCTTGCACAAGATCCAAGAACCCTCTCTTGGAGTCTGGATCGGAACCTCTTTCCTGTAACAGCACAATTTTTTTGTTTGTTTGTTTTGATTTGTTTTTGTTTTGAGACGGAGTTTTGTTCTTGTTGCCCAGGCTGGAGTACAATGGTGTGACCTTGGCTCATGGCAACCTCCCCCTCCCAGGTTCAAGGGATTCTCCTGCCTCAGCCCCTGGAGTAGCTGGGATTATAGGTAGGCAACACCACGTCTGGCTAATTTTGTATTTTTAGTAGAGACAAGGTTTCTCCACGTTGGTCAGGCTGGTCTCAAACTCCCGACCTCAGGTGATCCGCCTGCCTCGGCCTTCCAAAGTGCTGGGATTACAGAAGTGAGCCACTGCTCCTGGCTTCTTTTTTCTTTTTTTCTTTTTTTTTTTTGAGACAGAGTTTCGCTTTGTCACCCAGTCTGGAGTGCAGTGGTGCAATCTTGGCTCACTGCAACCTCCGCCTCCTGGGTTCAAGTGATTCCCGTGCCTCATCCTCCCGAGTAGCTGGGACTATACAGGTACACGCCACCACACCTGGCTAATTTTTGTATTTTTAGTGGAGACGGGGTTTCACCATGTTGCCGAAGCTGGTCTCGAACTCCTGGGCTCAAGCGATCATCCTGCCTTGGTCTCCCAAGGTGTTAGGATTACAGGCGTGAGCCACCGCACCTGGCCACCATTTGAATTCTTTTAAGCAGTCATGTGTATTACTTTTAGGCTTATTATAGTTTCTAGGAGAAAGTTTTGTGCCCAACTGGCAGAATCTACCCTTTCATATTTTTCACAAGCAAACGATTTTATTTTTATTTTTATTGAGATGAAGTCTCACTCTGTCTCCCAGGCTGGAGTGAAGCGGAGAGATCTCAGCTCACTCGAACCTCCGCCTCCTGAGTTCAAGGGATTCTCCTGCCTCAGCCTCCCGAGTAGCTGGGACTACAGGCACACGCCACCACACCTGGCTAATTTCTGTATTTTTAGTAGAGATGGGGTTTCACCATGTTGGCCAGGTTGGTCTCGAACTCCTGATCTCAGGTGATCCCCCGACTTCGGCCTCTCAAAGTGCTGGGATTACAGGCGGGAGCCACCGCGCCGACCACAAGCAAGATATTTTAAAACCTGATAGTAAAATACCAATGTAGGCGAGGGGCTGCAGAGTGCTCTGGTCACCGGGCAATGGGAAGGTGGAGGGGTGTGCGGGAGGGAGCCCCAAGTCACAGGGCGGCTTCCTGCTGACGCTGTGCTGGCATCCCGGCACAGGGTCTGGCTCCATCCTCCCAACAGCTCAGCGGTAGCCCAGGCCTCTTCAATGCACCCTGGCCGGTTGTCTCTCCACCAGGAGGTTTCCGTCCGAGTCTTGGTTAGCGAAAAGCTGGCCATGCCACTCTTTTGAAAGCCAGTGCTGGGACAGAACCTAGTTTTCCCCTGCGGGGCGTCCCCGGGGCCTCTTCCTCCCTTAGCTCAATGGTCGGTTTCTCCACCCACGCCAGAGGGCGCGACCCAGAGGGTCCTGGGATCCCTCGCGGCGGGGCGCGGAGTGGACAGGGCGGGCACGGGTCGGGGGCCTGGAGCAGGGCTGGAACCGGGACGGGAGCTCGAGGGATCAGGCCAGGGCCAGACACTGGAGCGGGTCCAGGGGACGGAGAGGGACTGGGAACAGGCTGGAGAGATGAGGCTGGGCCTGTCTCGAGTCTCGGACAGGACGCGGGGGGAGCTGAGGGGACGTGGACAGGGCGGGGTCAGAGAGAACCCGGACGGCGTCGGGGTCGCGGAGCGGGGGTGGGCGGGCTCCGGGGCAGGACGCGGGGCGGGGTCGAGGCGGGGTCGAGGCGGGGTCGAGGCGGGGTCGAGGCGGGGTCGAGGCGGGGTCGAGGCGGGGCGCCCCGGGCCCGCCCCGCTGGGGGGTCTGCACCGCCCGTCCAGTCCCGTGACGCTGGTCAGTGGCGCGGGTCACGAGTGCCGACTCGACCGACGGCAGCAGCGACATGGCCTCGGAGCAGGACGTGCGCGCCCGGCTGCAGCGCGCTGGCCAGGAGCACCTCCTGCGCTTCTGGGCCGAGCTGGCGCCGGAGTCGCGAGCCTTGCTGCTGGCGGAGCTGGCGCTGCTGGAGCCCGAGGCGCTGCGCGAGCACTGCCGGCGGGCGGCGGAGGCCTGCGCGCGCCCCCACGGCCCGCTGCCCGGCTTGGCCGAGCGCCTGCGGCCCCTGCCCGCCGAGCGCGTGGGCAGGGCCAGCCGCAGCGACCCCGAGACGCGGCGGCGCTGGGAGGAGGAAGGTAGGCGGGGCGGGAGGCCCTGGGGGCCGGCAGGGGCTCGTGCCCACGGAGCGGGAGGGAACCGAGGCCGCGCTCGGGGAACTGTAATTCTCCTCGCTACTTTGAGACGTGTCTCGCCTCACGCGTTCTGGCCCCCGAGTCCCGGAGCCCCAGCCCCAGGGCTGGTTTTCCCTAAAGCGGAAGGGTGGGCGGGTCCCGGGCGTCCCTTCACAGCGCCCGTACCCCCAGGTTTCCGCCAGATTGCCCTGAACAAGGTGGCCGTCCTGCTGCTGGCGGGGGGGCAGGGCACTCGCCTGGGCGTGACCTACCCCAAGGGTATGTACCGTGTGGGGCTGCCCAGCCGGAAGACCCTGTACCAGCTGCAGGCGGAGCGGATTCGGCGGGTGGAGCAGCTGGCCGGTGAGCGCCACGGGACCCGCTGCACCGTCCCCTGGTGTGTCCTCCCTGCCCTACCTCGGCCCAGAGGGACCCTTCCCCACGTCCCCCCCCAACCCCGCTGCACACGCGAGCCCCAACCCCGGCACAGCCCGGGACATAGCCCAGCACTGGCCCAAAATGGGGCCTGGCCCCAGCCCCAACTAGACACTGGACCCCGAACCCCAATGCCGGCTCTGGTCCGAGCGCAGGCTGCCTGCAGGGTCAGGCGCACTCGCGGCCGGCTCACCGCGCCTCCCTTGCAGGTACGTCATGACCAGCGAGTTCACTCTGGGGCCCACGGCCGAGTTCTTCAGGGAGCACAACTTCTTCCACCTGGACCCCGCCAACGTGGTCATGTTTGAGCAGCGCCTGCTGCCTGCTGTGACCTTTGATGGCAAGGTGATCCTGGAGCGGAAAGACAAAGTTGCCATGGCCCCAGGTGTGGCCCGTTCCTGAGACGGGGAGGGACCTCCCAGACCAGAACTGGGAGCGTAGCTGGGGGTCCACGCGCCCGGATTCGCGGCTGCCCCGAGGCTGTGTGGTCCCAGGTTAGGCGCCTCTTTCTCTGGGCCTTGAGCCTCATTTGTCACGTGGTACAACCGCTGGGCAGTCTGGTTAGTGATCGGGGCTGCCTCCCGCCTCCAGTACGTCCTAGACCCGCAGAGCGAGCTGTGGCTGGAGCCCTCGCAACATCTATTCCCTTCTCCGCCTGCAGACGGAAACGGGGGCCTCTATTGCGCACTGGAGGACTACAAGATCCTGGAGGACATGGAGCGCCGAGGAGTGGAGTTTGTGCACGTGTACTGTGTGGACAACATCCTGGTGCGATTGGCAGACCCTGTCTTCATCGGCTTCTGTGTGTTGCAGGGCGCAGACTGTGGCGCCAAGGTTAGCGCCCACCTGCGCGGAGCCCCGTCCCTCCTCCCAGCCCGGCCCCGCCCCTCGTGGATTACCTCCCCTCCGCGCAGCCTGGCCCTGCCCCTCGTGGAGCCCCGCCCCTCTCCCCAGCCCTCCAAGACCATCCCTGGTCTTGGCTGCAGGTGGTGGAAAAGGCATACCCCGAGGAGCCCGTGGGCGTGGTGTGCCAGGTGGACGGCGTCCCCCAGGTGGTGGAGTACAGCGAGATCAGTCCTGACACCGCACAGCTGCGTGCCTCCGACGGGGGCCTGCTGTACAATGCAGGCAACATCTGCAACCACTTCTTCACCCGAGGCTTCCTTAAGGCGGTCACCAGGTGTGCGGCAGCAGGTGGCTGCGGAGTGCCGGCCAGTGCCGCCTGCGCTGACCAGGGACCCGTGGGGTCCCAGTGAGCTGAGTGCCCTGGGCCACAGCTGCTGTGGTCAGGAGTGGCTGCGGTCAGGGGCGGCTGATGGGTTGGGGTGGAAAATGGATCCTGTGTTTGCAGAGGCAGAGGTGCTGGAGATCAGGCACAAGCCGTGCTCAGCAGGCAGCTGCTGTAAGGCTCTGTGATCAAGTCTGCTATCTCCGCCTTCTGGGGACCTGCCCTGGTGCCCATGGTACTACCTCTGCCCTGGGGCTTGCCAGTTTCTGTTTGCCTGGGCAGGGATGTGGCTGATGGTACCTGACACTTGGCACGGGGATGCAGGGAGGAGGCCTGTGCCTGCTCCTCCCTGGAGATCTGGCCCTACTCTGCTGCTTCTGTCCCCTGTAGTGTCCCTCTGCCATCCTGTCCCACCCAGCTGGGTGTGCTCAGAAGTGGGGACAGAGCCCCAGCGGTGCCATATCTGATCTGTGTCTTTCCTCCCCTCTGCTCTCGCGTACCCCAGGGAGTTTGAGCCTTTGCTGAAGCCACACGTGGCTGTGAAGAAAGTCCCGTATGTGGATGAAGAGGGGAACCTGGTAAAGCCGCTAAAACCCAATGGGATAAAGATGGAGAAGTTTGTGTTTGATGTGTTCCGGTTTGCTAAGTTAGTAGTGGGACTCATTCATTTTTCCCTTCTTCCTTCCCTCAGTTTTGGTGGTGGGAACTGAGGCCCAGCTGACAGGGAAGTGGAGACTTGGGGGGCTAAGGGGCCTGCGGGCAGGTCTCAGGGAGAAGACCAGAAGGTGCTTTTGGCCCTGAGGGTAAGCAGCACCCCAGGTGGGGGCATAGGGAGTCCTTGGGGGCTGTGGACTTGGGAGGACAGTAGTGCCACCTCCTGGACCTTCCACTCCCCCACCCACAGTTAGGAGAGGTCTCCTGGCCAGGTTGCCAGGGCGGCTCACAGGGCCTTTGGCCCTCACTGCAGGGGTCCCAGGGTCTGGGTTTTTGGCTGCCGGAAATGGCTGCTGGAATTGGGCTATCCCCAGCGTCTCAGGAGCAAAGACACTCAGTACCTGTGAGGGCTCCTCCCTAGACTTGCTGTCCATGGGACCAGACCTTCACTCTGCCACTGGAAACCTGGCCCAGCCCTCACCCGCCCGGATCAGGGCCTCTGTGCCAGGACGTGGGTGACTAGCCCTTTCCCCACCAGGAACTTTGTTGCCTTTGAAGTACTACGGGAGGAGGAATTTTCCCCACTGAAGAATGCAGAGCCGGCCGACAGGGATAGTCCCCGTACCTCCCGCCAGGCCCTGCTCGCCCAGCACTACCGGTGGGCTCTGCAGGCAGGGGCCCGCTTCCTGGATGCCCGTGGGGCCTGGCTCCCAGAGCTGCCCGGGTGAGTGTGGCCCTCGGGTAGCTACGGCCAGAAGGGGAGGGCTGTCAGGACCCAGTCTTCAGCTCCAGAGCCCTGTTGGCTCTGCGACAGCCATGCTGGGGAGGGGTCTTCCTCCCCAGCACCACCACAGATGCAGGTGGCCTTGTGTCCGGCCAGCTCCAGGTCACACGGTGACCATTGGCGCAGCCTCCTGGCCTGACCCTTCAAGTTGTGCTCAGTGCACTGAGGGAGGCAGGGGGCTCCCCAACTCCCTCCCCAACTTGTCCACAAGCTTTTGGTTTACAAAAGCA
The DNA here is from genome assembly GCF_003255815.1 of Theropithecus gelada. NCBI lineage: Eukaryota > Metazoa > Chordata > Mammalia > Primates > Cercopithecidae > Theropithecus > Theropithecus gelada. The sequence goes on along the minus strand of NC_037683.1, from coordinate 1,136,473 downwards.
TACTTAGATTTGCCTTTTATTTTATTTTATTTATTTATTTATTTTTATTTATTTATGTTTTGAGATGGAGTCTCGCTCCGTCGCCCAGGCTGGAGTGCAGTGGCGCCATCTCGGCTCACTGCAAGCTCCGCCTCCCGGGTTCACGCCATTCTCCTGCCTCAGCCTCCGGAGTACCTGGGACTACAGGCGCCCGCTGCCACGCCCGGCTAATGTTTTATATTTTTTTTTAGTAGAGATGGGGTTTCACCGTGTTAGCCAGGATGGTCTCAGTCTCCTGACCTTGTGATCCGCCCACCTCAGCCTCCCAAAGGGCTGGGATTACAGGCGTGAGCCACCGCGCCTGCCTATTTTTTTATTTTTATTTTTCTTATTTGTATAAACTTGTGGGGTGCGTGTGCAGCTTTGTTACATGTGTAGATTGCACAGTGGTCAGGTCAGGGCTTTTACGGGATCCATCACCCAACCAACCTTGTTCCCATTTATTCACAGGCTTTGAAACTGAGCCCCTGGCATGAATTCAGAAAGTAGCAGGACAGTTTGATTTCAGGGCTGGGAAAGAAAAAGACGTTTGGCTTTTGCCTCCCTGATTTTCTTTTTTTTTTTTTTTTTTTTTTTTTTGAGACGGAGTCTCACTCTGTCGCCCAGGCTGGAGTGCAGTGGCCAGATCTCAGCTCACTGCAAGCTCCGCCTCCCGGGTTTACACCATTCTCCTGCCTCAGCCTCCCGAGTAGCTGGGACTACAGGCGCCCGCCACCTCGTCCGGCTGTTTTTGTATTTTTTAGTAGAGACGGGGTTTCACCATGTCAGCCAGGATGGTCTCGATCTCCTGACCTCGTGATCCGCCCGTCTCGGCCTCCCAAAGTGCTGGGATTACAGGCTTGAGCCACCGCGCCCGGCCTCCTCCCTGATTTTCTAAATCTAGCTGCCTAGGCTCTGCGTGGGAGGCCTGTGGGGGTGCTTTCTACCCCAAATCAGGTCCTGTCACTTGGCAGTGGGATGTGTGCTCAGGGTTTGGGGTGTCCAGAGGAAGACAAGTTTGCTGAGATGGGCTCTGGGGAGCCAGATGTGTAGAGCTCAGTCTCCTATGGGGGGTGGGGGTGCTGTGGGAGGGCTCTGGGCAGGCTTTGCAAGGAGATATTGACAAGCGGACTTTCCCTAGCTTACCCCCAAATGGAGACCCTCCGGCCATCTGTGAGATCTCGCCCTTGGTGTCTTACTCTGGAGAGGTGAGAGCTGCCCGCCCCTATCTGGGGCTTTTCTGGAGTCAGGTTTTTAATACCACCTGGGGAGAGGTGGCTGCTTGGGTGGAGACGGCACAGCTCTACCTCAGTGAACCAATGGGATCGGTGGTTTAAAGTTGCAGAAGACTTTCCAAGATATGGGATGGGGTGGGGTGAGGCGTCCAGAGGCCTTTGCAGGACCTGGGAGGGCATGGGTATGAGACAGCCCAGGTCTGAGCCCAGTGTGGGGCCAGACAGGATTTTGTGGGGGCCTCGTGGAGGTAGGACACTGGCCTCTCCCACCTCCCTGACCTTGGCTACCCTTGCCCCTTTCTCTGGTCAGGTCAGACCTGAGCGTGACAGGAGGGTCTCCTGCTGGCCTAGGGTCTTGAGTGTGGTCTTGGGTGGCCTTGCAGTGTGTGTCTGCTCCTGGCCCTGGAAGCCTTTATGTCCCTACCCCTCCCTGACTCCAGGCAGACCTGGGATCGTGCCTGGGGACTGTGGCTCCTTGGTGTGGCCAGAGGGGGCTGTGGCCAGCCAAAAGGTGGGTACTTGGCCATTGTTGCCTGCTCGTCTCCAGGGTTTAGAAGTGTACCTGCAAGGCCGGGAGTTCCAGTCCCCGTTCATCTTGGATGAGGACCAGGCCAGGGAGCTACTACAGCCACAGGAGTCCTGACACCCCCAGACTGCCCCCAGACTCCCCCCAGACCTGCCAGCCCTGGCGTCCTGGAGCTGGGGGCTATGGCCCCAGCCTGCGCTCTGGACGGGAAAGCAGCCTGCCACGTGCTTCCTGCCTGCAGAACGCAGAATGAAGCATGCTGGTGGACTCCATGAGGGCAGGGCCTCTCCTGTCGCCTCTGGACACAAGTGGCTACAGCCTGCTGGGGGCTCTGTGGCTCCATTCCCGGATGTGGGGTCTAATCGAGAGGCAGAGGGACTTGGGACCTGGGAGAATGGGGTTGAGAGGAGGCTTCAGGTTGGGGCCCAAGGGAGGTGTGGTGTCATCTGGGGAGAACAGGAGGGCACGTCCCTTTGGGAGCCCGCCCTGGGATCCCCCTCACCCAGTCGAGCCCTGGAAGCTGCATAAGCTATGCAGGCCGTGCTTCTGCAGCCTACCAATGGAGAACCAGAATGAGGGGAACAATTCCACCCAGTTGAGGGCTGCCCCCTCCTCCTCAGCAGCCGAACCAGTAATGGGGGCAAGGCTGGGGCATCCCAGCCCACATACCCTGGATGCCCAGCAAGGCCACAGAAAGGGTCTGATGTCCGTGATCCAGGTGGCTCTGAGAAGCTTGGCCTGGACACCTGAGGCTGCGGCCGGTACTCCTGCCTTCTCCCCATCTATCCCTAAGGCCTCTGCCTCTCAGCCTCTTCCATGGTCCGTTTAGGCTGCTGAATTTTCTGTTCTTCCCCAACAACCAGTGGGATCAGTGCTGGTGGCCTCTGTGATGGTTGCTGACTAATCCGGGATTTCATGAGTCAGAGGCACTACCCCTCACCCCACCTGCCTGCTGCTTCTGATGGATCTTCGTGCTCAGGCTGCCCAGCTCCCCAAGTGAGGACTCAGCCTCCATATTTGGTGCCTTGGCCCCTCCCTGCACTCAGGAGTGGCTGGGACAAGCCAGCTGCCCCAGGGTTCTTCCCCTGGTGACTCTCACCTGCTTTCTCATCTCGGGGGAGGCAGTGGCACCTCCCTCTCCCTGCTGACATGAAGAGAGCTATGATATGCAAGCGCTGCTAACTCATCCTCCGCCCCCACCTCGAAACCCACGGCCCCTAGTGGAGGGACGCTACTCATCCCCATTGGTTTCCCAGGGGAGGGGTGTTGTCTGGAAGGGCAGGTTTAGATGCAACCTTCCAGACTTAGAGGCACGGGGAGGACAGTGGCTGAGTGGAGGCGCCCAGACCTGGGCAGGCAGCAGGCTCAGGCCCACACCTTGTGATATTTGAAACCAAAGCTTTCCCTCTCCCTGGCTCCGCCCTTCTTATTGCAAACCATGCTGTGCCTTAGGGCCCTTCTCATAGCTACTCCTCATGGCCATGACTGGAACAGGGATGCAACCTCTTTCTACATAAGCATAGTTAGTTGGGTGAAGTCTTTTTTTTCTTTTTTTTTTTTTGAGATGGAGTTTCACTCTTGTTGTCCAGGCTGGAGTGAAGTGGGGTGACCTTGGCTCACTGCAACCTCCGCCTCCTGCGTCAGCCTCCCGAGTAGCTGGGACTACAGGCACCCACCACCACGCCTGGCTAATTCTTTGTATTTTTAGTAGAGACGGGGTTTGACTGTGTTAGCCAGGATGGTCTCCATCTCCTGACCTCGTGATCCACCCACTTCGACCTCCCAAACTGCTGGGATTATAGGTGTGAGCCACCGTGCTGGGCCGGTTGCTGGCATCTTAATGTTCTGTAGGTGGAACATTTCCAATAAACACAAGGTGCTGTGATTGACTGCTACCTTGGCAAGTGCAGTTTTTGGCCAGTGCATGGGTGTTGGGAACAAGGATCAGGTGTTCACAGCTGTGTCCCAGGGGTGGAGCTCACTGGAGGCCCCCTTGGAGAGAAGAGTTCACACATGAAGGCCAAGACTACTTGGGGTGCCCAGGAATCCCCCCGCACTTCCATCCCACTCTTCACCAGGGTCTCAGGAAGGACCAAGACAACCTGGGGTCAGGAACCTCGGGGTGCTCTCCAGGGTTGGATTCTACATGCTCAGCTCTGACAGCCTGGAGACTCACTCTCCTGCACCTGCATCCTTGAGATGCCAAGGTTTCCCTGCTCACCACATGACAGGGATGCTTGGGGCACTGCAGGGACTGACAAGAGTGAGTGGTGTCAACCTAAAGAGAAACTCAGGCTCTCCAGGATAAATGAATTTAATCAAGAATAACACATAATTGCAATTCAGAGTATGCAAGCCTCAGTGGGCCACAGGCATATGGTGGGGGGGGGGGTGGGCGGTGTGGGGATTGAGGAAAGGGGGAATCTTTTTTTTTTTTTTTTTGAGACTGGGTCTCTGTTGCCCAGGCTGGAGTGCAGTGGTGTGATCATGGCTCACTGCAGCCTTGACCTCCTGGGCTTAGGTGATCCTCCCACCTCAGCCTCCAGAGTAGGGACCACTGGTGCACACCACCACGACGCTGGACTCTTTTTTTTTTTGAGATGGAGTCTCACTCTCACCCAGACTGGAGTGCAGTGGCGCAATCTCGGCTCGCTGCAAGCTCCGCCTCCCGGGTTCACGCCATTCTCCTGCCTCAGTCTCCCAAGTAGCTGGGACTACAGGCGCCTGCCACCATGCCCGGCTAATTTTTCGTATTTTTAGCAGAGACGGGGTTTCACTGTGTTAGCCAGGATGGTCTCGATCTCCTGACCTCATGATCCACCCATGTTGGCCTCCCAAAGTGCTGGGATTACAAGCGTGAGCCATCACGCCCAGCCTCATTTTTTTTGTTTTTGGTAGAGATAGAGGTTTCACTTTGTTGCCCAGGTTGGACTCCTGAGCTCAGGGTATCTGCCCACCTCGGCCTCCAAAAGTGCTGGGATTACTACAAGCATGAGTCACTGTGCCCTGCCCAGGGGAATTTTTTTTTTTTTTTTAAACAGAGTCTTGCTCTGTCACCCAGGCTGGAGTGCAGTGGTGTGATCTCACTGCAACCTCCACCTCCTGGTTCAAGGAATTCTCCTGCCTCAGTCTCCCGTGTAGCTGGGACTACAGGCGCTCGCCACCAACCATGCCAGGCCAATTTTTTGTGTGTATTTTTTGTAGAGACGGGGTCTCACCATGTTGGCCAGGCTAGTCTTGAACTGCTGACTTCAAGTGATCCGCCTGCCTCGGCCTCCCGAAGTCCTGGGATTACAGAAGCCACCGTGCCTGGCCCCAAAGGGAATCTTTTAAAGACAAGAGAAGTTCCCATAAGCTGTCTTGAAACCAAGGGTTATAAAGACCAAAGGTTAGAAGGGTTTGCCGCAGGCGCTCCATTGCTAATGTTTTTGTGAGGGCTTCTTCAGGGCCTCTTGTTAGAGCGTGACATAAACGACTCCATTTGGGTTACGGCAAGTGTCACGGGGGGAAGAGACCAGCAGAAACCTTAAGATGACCCCTAGCAGGGCAGGAGGCCAGGGTAACAGAGTTAGACGAGCCACGTGCTAAGCAGGACGTCGCTGCCGGGGACAGCCCTCCAGACACGCAGAAATGCCACAGTCAGGACCGTGGGAGGCAGCGGACTCGCCCAAGGGGCAGGGGGAGCCTGGCCAGGAGAGAATGAGGGAGGGGCCGGGAGTGAGGTTCGGCAGGGGAGAACCCAGGCAGGGAGGGCCTCGAGCGGCCACGGACGCCTCTTTGCCATTTTGGACGTTTTTGGGGAGGACAACCCGCGCAGGAAGAGCAGTCATCTCAAGCTGACCTCCAAGGCTACCGGGTTCGAGCGCTGAAGCCGGGTCTGAAAGCCCCGACCCGCCTATGGCACGGGGACTGTGGGTCCAGCCGGCCGCTTGGCCCCCTCGCTCGGCCCTGGTCCAGGCGCAGCGCTCGGGCCCCAGGGACGGTGAGATGCGGCGCGGCCAGCTTAGCTCGCGGTAGAGGCCACCCCAGCCCAGGTGCCGCCCGGTAGGGTCCGCGACTTCGGGAGGGTCCGGTCCTTCCCCCGGCCCCCGCGCCTGGGTGAGGCCCCGGGCTTCTTGCCGGTGACCACGCGGCCAGGGTGGCCCCCAGCCCAGGACGGCGCCCAAGGGCTGCCCAGCCCCAATCCCACGCCGCGGGGACTCCCTGCCAACATGGCGGCGCCGCCCGGGCGCCTCCCCGGGTCCCGGGTATCTGCGTCTCCCATGAGGGCGCGGGCAAAGCCGGTGCAGCCCGACGACGGAAGGCGAGAAAAGCCCAGCTCCAGACCCGTGAGGCGAACCACGTGGGAGACCCAGACAGCGACCACGCCCCACGCGGAACCAAGGCCCGCCCTGTTGCTACAGCTACGCTCCGAGCACATCTGCGCCGGCGCAAGCGCAATGAACCTGAGGGCAGGGCGGAGTCGCAGCCGTTCTCTGACTCAGCCGTCGTAGAACGCAGTCCCGTACGCTGGAACGTGCGGAGACAGGCGCAGGCGCAGTGGTCGCATAGAGACGTGGCGCATGCGCAATCGTGTATCCGTGCGATGGACGGGCTCTTGACGGCGGTGCAATGGCTGCCTGCGAGGGCAGGAGAAGCGGAGCTCTCGGTTCCTCTCAGTCGGACTTCCTGACGCCGCCAGTGGGCGGGGCCCCTTGGGCTGTAGCCACCACCGTAGTCATGTACCCACCGCCGCCGCCGCCGCCTCATCGGGACTTCATCTCGGTGACGCTGAGCTTTGGCGAGAGCTATGACAACAGCAAGAGTTGGCGGCGGCGCTCGTGCTGGAGGGTGAGGGCCGCGCCGGGCTGACCGGGGCCCGGGGCCGCTGTGCCCGCCGCCCTCCCAGCCTGCGGCTTCTAGCGGGGCCTGGGCGGGCGGACTCGACTCCCCCGGCGCCGCCCTCTCCACCCCTTCCCTGCAAAAAGGGGCAAATGTGCGTTCCGGGTCGGGGCTGCAGCGGTCTCAGGGGCCCGAATTCTGCGGGGCGGTGATGGGAGGAGGGCTTGGAGCCCCAGCAGGTTTTCTGGGCTTTGTTCGCTTTTCTGCAAGGTCCTCCTGGCCCAGGCGCCTGCCCCTCTTGGAGCAGAAACCGGAGGTTCCCCGTGGTGTATGCTCCCCTCAGTACAGTGAGAAATGAGCCCCTCTTGGTTGGCTCCTGGTGTGTTCGTGGTGGTCTCAGGACGAAAGGCATTGATAAATTTACCACATCCGGACCCATGCATCGCCTGGGCGGCGCCTGGGTTACATCTGTGGGAATCACGGGAGTCTTTTTCCACTGCTGATGAAATATGACAGAAATGTTTCTACTTTTTTCTTATTCACATGTCATCTACACTACTGTATTAATGACATCTGTAGTATTGTCCCAGCAATGTTCCTACTCCCTGCTGAGAGGGAACTTTTCCCCATTCAAAATAAATAGAGCTGGCTGGGCACGGTGGCTCGTGCCGCGTTCCACCCACTACACTCCAGCCTAGGTGTGACAGAATGAGACCCTGTCTCAAAAAGAAAGAAAGAAAGAAATAGAGCTGAACGCTGGATCTTCCTGCATTCCTTATTTTCCTCACAATTTGTGACAGTTGAGACTTTCCGTGTGATATATTCAGTAAGAAATGTCATTCTCTGTACCTCTCTTAGAAATGGAAGCAACTGTCAAGATTGCAGCGGAATATGATTCTCTTCCTCCTTGCCTTTCTGATTTTCTGTGGACTCCTCTTCTACATCAACTTGGCTGACCATTGGAAAGGTATCAGAAATACGTGTACTTGAAAATGATATCAGTGTTGAGGTTTGATTGGGCAGAAGCAATCTTGCATTCTACCTTAAACAGCTCCAGGAGGCATATATGGCAATGAATTGGCAAGAAATCAAGATAAAGGGAAAGGTAGAGCTGTATTTAACCACTTGTCTAGAACACAGATGTCAATTTGATGCTGTCTGACTGCTTTCTAGGCATCTGGTGTAAGTACCGATACGTCCAGCCTCCCTCATAGAGTAAATCAGCTGGTGGGCTTGAACACTCAACCTAAATAACCACACTAATTTCATAACACTCATTAGCATGTATTTGGAAAAGACCAGGCAGAGTTCTGGTGAGGACGTAGAGAATCTCTTGTCAGTCAGTCTAAGATGCTTCTCAGTGGAGCAGAGCTAAAGGACTCCTGCCCACCTGCCACACGCTGAACGTCCCTGAATGGAAAATAGGAAGGCAAAAGATTTGAGGTTCTGTGTTATGGATAAGGACACAAACTGCCAAGTGTTTTGAAAAAGAATTCATTCCCTTGGGCTATTGTTGAATTAATTTCAGTCACTATCAGGTCTCATAATGTTGATTTGTAAGGGATAGCACCTGCCAAGCGTTTTTATGAAGCAGTTTAAATCTCTTGTAGGCCTTGTGGCATATTTGAAATAAAATAGCTTCTCTTATTCAGCTCTGGCTTTCAGGCTAGAGGAAGAGCAGAAGATGAGGCCAGAAATCACTGGGTTGAAACCAGCAAATCCACCTGTCTTACCAGCTCCTCAGAAGGCAGACACCGACCCTGAGGACTCCCCAGAGACTTCATCGCAGGTACTTGGAGCACATGGTGTGGAGTTATAACTGGGGTTCAATCCAGAGGCATTTCAAACCATTGACGATTAAAAATAATTATTTTCCTTTACCATTTGTTACCATGTGTTTACCTCTCTCTCATTCTGGACTGGTCGGATCATACTTGGGGAAAGAGAGGCATAGTCTTTGCTTCATTCTTCTTGAAGACCAGTCGTGGCCAGTTCCCATTTTACTTCTGACTGTGCAGTGTTGAATAAGACAGACCTGTTTCCTCTCGAGAAGCCACAGCTGGTAGGCGAGGCTAGTGAGAAACCAGGCACAGACGGGCAGAGGCAGGTGGCACATGGTGTACATCCTGCATGGAAAAGAGCAGGGCACTGGTGAAGAACAGTGGCTGGTCCTGAGTGCTCAGGGAGGCCGTGGCACTGAGGGCAAGATCTGAGGGCTGAGAAGCTGCTGGCACCAGGCAGGGTGGGGAGAGGCAGACTTGAGCCTGAGTGAAACTGCCTGAGGCAAGGAGGACCTTGGCATATGCGGGAAGGTGAAATTCTCAGGGCTGGGAGAGGGAGCAGGGATTGGCTCAGACCAGCCTTGGTCCTGCAGATCCTGGAGGCAGCACTGGAGTGTTCAGTTGATGTGTGTGGGAAGATTTTGGCATGGACTGGATGTCTGAGATGTTTACTGTGAAACTGCTCTGGCTGCTGGGTGGAGACACAGTGGAGGGCAGAAGGCCAGGAGAGCTGCCTGGCTGTGGGAAAAGCTGAGTGGGGGGAGGAGGGCTCTGCAGGAGTGGCCTTGGGAGAAAGAGGGCAGGTCTCCGGGTGGAGGGGCCAGCACAGGCTGCACAGGCTCTGGCTTGGGGACACTGAGGGGCTCCATTTTGGATCTGCCCACTGTGAGATGCCTGGGAGGCACCGTGGAGACCTTGGTGGGCAGGTGGTGCCAGGATCAGAGTCTACCAGGGGAGACAGGTTTTAGGAGTCCCTGGTACAGGTGGTTTGTGTCGTCTGGAAAGGTGGTAAGAAGGGGCCAGGCCTAGTCTGGGTGTCACCAGGTTGAGAAGATTGGGGTCAGGGAGGAGGGCAGGGGCAGTGGAGACTGGGGATGGGTCAGGAGGCAGCCGGAGAACCAGGAAAATGTCCTGTCAGTGAATGTTTGGTTCAGGAAGAACAGCCAAATCCTCAACGCTCTTGAGAACACCAGGGTGGTGCTGACTCTGGTGTGGCTGCTTGGAAGGCCCTTAGGGTATTAGTTACTGTTGTTGGTACATCTGTGATTGTGTCTAGGAGGTGTGGGAGTGCCTTGGGAGCTTCACCTGTGACCAGAGTCCTCAGCACCAGGTGGGGGTTTCACTTCCCTTCAGGGCCGTGATAGGGACACACAGCGCTTTCTAACAGCGGCCTTGGGAGTGGTAACCTGCCGAGGAACAGCTCCTGGGCTGGGAGATGGAGGCAGGCTGCTGCCCACTGGCCATGGATCCAGCAAGAGTGGCATTGGCCCCCATGAGCTTGGGTCACCCTCAGACTGCTGTGGGGGCGTTTTGAAGTTTTTTCTTTTTTTGAGGCAGAGTCTGGCTCTGTTGCCCAGGCTGGAGCACGGTGGCACGATCTCGGCTCACTGCAACCTCTGCCTCCCGGGTTCAAGTGATTTTCCTGCCTTAGCCTCCCGAGTAGCTGGGACTACAGGCGTGTGCCATGATGCCTGGTTAATTTTTGTATTTTTAGTAGAGATGGGGTTTCACTGTGTTAACCAGGATGATTTCAATCTCCTGACCTCATGATCTGCTCACCTCTGCCTCCCAAAGTGCTGGGATTACAGGTGTGAACCACCCTTCCCAGCCTTTTTTTTTTTTTTTTTTGAGACGGAGTCTTACTCTGTCGCCTAGGCTTGGAGTGCAGTGGTTTGATCTCTGCTCACTGCAACCTCCACCTCTCGGGTTCAAGCGATTCTCCTGCCTCAGCCTCCCAAGTAGCTGGGATTACAGGCACATGCCACCATGCCTGGCTAAGTTTTGTATTTTTAGTAGAGACGGTGTTTCACTGTGTTGGCCAGACTGGTCTCGAACTCCTGACCTCATGATCTTCCCGCCTCAGCCTCACAAAGTGCTGGGATTACAGACATGAGCCACTGCGCCCGGCCCTTTGATTTCTTTAACAAGAAAATGTGTCCTTTTAAAATTGCTGTAAGCTCAATAGAGAGGGGATGGACAGTACCAAAGAGCAGAAGGAAGCAAGCCCACATTCTCCTTTCAAAGGCAGCATTCCTGTCGCTGAGCAGCTTCTCCAAGGGTGGTCTAGCAGGGCAGAGGGTGTAGGGTGGGAATTGGCCCCGAGAAGGTGCCGTGCCTGGTGGGAGACTCCTGTTCTTGATTGGCCATGGGGCCACGGCTCCACACTCTTGGGTGTGAGGGCTTCCGCCTTTGACCAAGGTCTTTGTCTACAAATTGACTTGAAAGCCGACAGGTGCTTCCTTTCCTTCTTTGGTCCTTCCTCTCCTTTGCATATGGAGTATCATAACTGCCTGAGAGCAGACTGTGGCATTTTTTCCGTTGAAAGATGTGTTTCCACCCCTCACAAGTGACCCACAAGCCAGTACCTAGTGTCCAGGAGCAGCTGGGGTGGTGGGTGGTGAATATTCTGTGTCTTTCTCAAGTGTCGACTTGGAGACGTCCTGCCTTCCAGGGACCACTTGCACCGCCTCTCCTGTTCAGACCCTGGCACTTATCTAGACCTGGTTAGGGATGAGACTGTGTTTAGGCCAGATCCCTTTCTGTTAACATTTTACTTTGATTGATTTCAATTTTTTTTAAGTTTTAAAATTATATTTTAATAGAGATGAGGTCTCACTATGATGCCCAGACTGGTCTCTAACTCCTGAGCTCAAGTGATCCTCCTGCCTCAGTCTCCCAAAGTACTGGGATCATAGGCATGAGACATCACAGCTGGCTAATTTCAAATGTTATAGGGACTTAGGAGAGAAAATGGGAACATTGAGAAGGTATAAAGGGGAAAACACAGCCATACATTACCCGTTTCCAGTCCAACTCTTGAAACACTTGGTATATGTCTTTCAATTTATTTGGCCAGGTGTGGTGGCTCTCACCTGTAATCCCAGCACTTTCAGAGGCCAAGGCAGGCAGATTGCTCACGCCCAGCCTGGGCAACACGGTGAGACTCCCATCTCTACCAAAAAAAAAAAAAAAAAATTAGCCAGGCATGATGGTGCATGCCTATAGTCCCAGCTACCTGGGAGGCTGAGGTGGGAGGATCGCTTAAGCCAAGGAGGTTGAGGCTACAGTGAGCTATGATCCAGCCTGGATGACAGGGAGACCCTGTCTCAAAAAAAAAAAAAAAAAAAAAAAAAAGATAATTTTATTTGGATAAACACATGTATACATAATTGAGGGTTAGGTTCTGGATTGGCATGTGGATACACACGTGTATACATAATTGAGGGTTAGGGGCTGGATTGGTCCCTATTTTTTTTTTTTTTGAGACGGAGTCTTGCTCTGTCGCCCAGGCTGGAGTGCAGTGGCGCAATCTCGGCTCACTGCAAGCTCCGCCTCCCGGGTTCACGCCATTCTCCTGCCTCAGCCTCCCGAGTAGCTGGGACCACAGGCGCCCACCACCGCGCCCGGCTAATTTTTTGTATTTTTAGTAGAGACGGTGTTTCACTGTGTTAGCCAGGATGGTCTCGATCTCCCGACCTTGTGATCCGCCCGCCTCAGCCTCCCAAAGTGCTGGGATTACAGGTGTGAGCCACCACGCCCGGCCCCTATTTTTTTTTTTATGCACATGAGAATGTTCCCTTTCATGCAGATTTTTATAGCTCTTCTCCATTGCTTGGATAAACCATCATTTCTAAGTCATTTATCTGTTGATTATTTCTTCATTTGTAAACGTCCCCATTACATCCGTAGTACATAAACTATTAAGAGTTAAGGTGGTGACTATTTTGAAGTCCCATGACGTGTATCATGACAAACTATTCCCGAATTTGCTTCCCCTGCTACGGTGCTGAGAGTAGCAGTCAGTGGTACCCTGGCAGCACTGGGCATTCTCGTGTTGGTAACGTTTCTGATGCGACAGTCAAAAACTGGTACCTGCTTTTCTTTTTTTTTTTTTTTTTTTTTTGAGACGGAGTCTTGCTCTGTGCCCCAGGCTGGAGTGCAGTGGCTCGATCTCGGCTCACTGCAAGCTCCGCCCCCCCGGGTTCACGCCATTCTCCGGCCTCAGCCTCCCGAGTAGCTGGGACTACAGGCGCCCACCACCTCGCCCGGCTAATTTTCTTGTATTTTTAGTAGAGACGGGGTTTCACCGTGTTAGCCAGGATGGTCTCGATCTCCTGACCTCGTGATCCGCCCGTCTCGGCCTCCCAAAGTGCTGGGATTACAGGCTTGAGCCACCGCGCCCGGCCGGTACCTGCTTTTCATAGACGTTTGTGTGTCTCGCCTAGAAGCAGGGACACTTACAGGAGAGGAGAGGTGATGAGCGGCCGTGTGTGCTCCCATCCCGGAAGCTGTCCGTGTCCTTTGATGAGTCTTAGGAATTTCATATTTTCCTTTATTATTTGTATGACTGTTGTGAGTTAGAATATTTCATCCTTTACCAAGTATGCTTCTTATGACTTCATCAGGCTTAGAAATTAGGTTTAGAGAACTTTGCTATATAGTAGCAGTAATCAATTAGAAAATATTATTGAAAAGAGATCTCGGCAGGATGCAGTGGCTCACGCCTGTAGTTCCAGCACTTTGGGAGGCCGAGGCAGGCGGATCACTTGAGGTTTGAGGTGAGGAGTTTGAGACCCCAGCTTGGCCAGCATGGTGAAACCTCGTCTCTACTAAAAATACAAAAATTAGCCAGGCGTGGTGGTGTGTGCCTGTAATCCCAGCTACTCAGGAGGCTGAGGCAAGAGAATCGCCTGAACCTGGGAGGCTGAAGTTGCAGCAAGCTGAGATCGCGCCACTGCATTCCAGCCTGGGTGATAGTGAGACTCCGTCTCGACAAAAAAAAAAAAAGAAAGATCTCCATCACAATAAGAAGAAAAGAATGCCACCAAGTTCACAGGAATAATCCTGATATTAAAACACAGAAGGTCAGTATGAATAAAAGTATAACACTCAAGGTATTTGAAAAGACCTAAATAATTAGACATTTTATTCTTGTGCTGTAAAGATTTAAGTGGCCGGGCGCGGTGGCTCACGCCTGTAATCCCAGGACTTTGGGAGGCCGAAGCGGTGGATCACGAGGTCAGGAGATTGAGACCATCCTGGCTAACATGGTGAAAACCCCGTCTCTACTAAAAACACAAAAACAGAATTAGCCAGGCGTGGTAGCAGGCGCCTGTAGTCCCAGCTACTCAGGAGGCTGAAGCAGGAGAATGGCATGAACCCAGGAGGCGGAGGTTGCAGTGAGCCAAGATCGCACCACTGCACTCCAGCCTGGGCGACAGAGCAAGATTCTGTCTGAAAATAAATAAATAAATAAATAAAAATATTTAAGTTCTCCCTAAATTAACCTGTAAATCCATTGACTCCCTATCAAAATTCAAACCTCTATTGAAAATTTGGGAATAAAACTAAAACTCAGATGAACGTCCCTACAAGATCATAAAACTGTGATCATTGAACTCATGATGTTTTTTGTTTTTTTTTTTTTTTTTCTGAGAGGGAGTCTCGCTCTGTCACCCAGGCTGGAGTGCAGTGGCCGGATCTCGGCTCACTGCAAGCTCCACCTCCCGGGTTTACGCCATTCTCCTGCCTCAGCCTCCCGTGTAGCTGGGACTACAGGCGCCTGCCACCTCGCCCAGCTAGTTTTTTGTATTTTTTTTAGTAGAGACAGGGTTTCACTGTGTTAGCCATGATGGTCTCGATCTCCTGACCTCGTGATCCGCCCGTCTCGGCCTCCCAAAGTGCTAGGATTACAGGCTTGAGCCACTGCGCCCGGCCTTTTTTTTTTTTTTTTTTTGAGGCGGAGTCTCGCTCTGCCTCCCAGGCTGGAGTGCAGTGGCCGGATCTCAGCTCACTGCAAGCTCCGCCTCCCGGGTTCACGCCATTCTCCTGCCTCAGCCTCCCGAGTAGCTGGGACTACAGGCGCCCACAACCGCGCCCGGCTAATTTTCTGTATTTTTAGTAGAGACGGGGTTTCACCGTGGTCTCGATCTCCTGACCTTGTGATCCGCCCGCCTCGGCCTCCCAAAGTGCTGGGATTACAGGCGTGAGCCACCGCGCCCGGCCCTTTTTTTTTTTTTTAAGACAGAGTCTCACTCTGTTGCCCAGGCTAGAGTGCAGTGGCACAGTCTTGGCTCACTTCAACCTCCATATCTCAGGTTCAAGTGATTCTCCTGCCTCAGCCTCCCAAGTAGCTGGGATTACCGGGATGTGCCACCACGCCTGGCTAACTTTTTGATTTTTTGTAGAGGTGAGGTCTCACTTTGTTACCTAGGCTGGTCTGGAACTCCTGGGCTCAAGTGATCCTCCTGCCTCGGCCTCCCAAAGTGCTAGGATTACAAGTGTGAGCCACCGCACCTGACCCTCGTAATGGTGATTTAAGACTAGATGATCTTAGTGATGTAATTCTAATAGTTTCTTCCGACCTCCCACTGTGGACTCAATAGCAGGGAAATGAAGAGGACAGTGATTGCGCGACCTGGTGGGGAAGAGACTAGACAAACACACAGTGGAACCAGTGGCTCACATCTGTCATCCCAGCACTTTGAGAGGCCGAGGCAGGCAGAAAAAAAAAAACAGGCTGGGGCCAGGCGTGGTGGCTGACGCCTGTAATCCCTGCACTTTGGGAGGCCAAGATGGGTGGATTGTTTGACACCAGGAGTTCAAAACGAGCCTGGCCAACATGGTGAAATCCTGGCTCTACTAACAATACAAAATATTAGCCTGGCATGGTGGTGGGTGCCTGTAATCCCAGCTACTTGGGAGGCTGAGGCAGGAGAGTTGCTTGAACCCAGGAGGTGGAAGTTGCAGTGAGCCAAGATTGCACCATTGCACTCTGGCCTGGGTGACAAAGCAAGACTCTGACTGGGATTACAGGCATGTGCCACCACGCCTGGCTAATTTTTTGTACTTTGAGTAGAGATGATGTTTCACCATGTTGGCCAGGTTGGTCTTGAACTCCTGACCTCAGGTGATCCACCTGCCTCAGCCTCCCAAAGTGCTGGGATTACAGGCGTGAGCCACCGTGCCCAGCCATAAGTAGTCACTCTTTCCTTTAAAAAAAAAAAAAAAGTGGAACAGTCTAAACATCCATCAGTAAAGAAGTACAAAATTATGGTTTGGGCCGGGTGTGGTGGCTCCAACCTGTCATCCCAGCACTTTGGGAAGCCAAGGCAGGAGGAATTCGTGAGGCCAGGAGTTTGAGACCAGCCTGGGCAACGTAAGGAGACCCTGTCTCTATGATAATAATAATGAAAATCAAGGTTTGGCAATACCACAGAAAACTGAGGCCATAGGAGAGAATGAATTTGCCTCTAGACTCCGGAGGAACTAAGCCTCGGTCTGTGACACAGTCTGCAGCTTTCCCACGCTCCTATTCACACGGGGAAGGAAGCAGAGGATGGGGCTCTGTGCCTGCAGGTGTGGAAACAGGGAACGGGGCGGTGGGGGGTGGCCAGAAGACCCGCATCACACAGCAGGGGGGCGCCTGGCAAGGGGAACCCAGCTCCATATGTCATCGGAAGCTTTGTGCTTTGTAGTGAGGATGTGGGCGCCTTACTCACGTTGCGATGACTGTGCGGGAGGCCTGGGGACCCAGAGCTGTTGCTGGAGCTGGTGTTTGCTGCAGCCCTTTCTTACGAAGCCTTTAGGACCTGTGAGAGTTTGGAAATATTCCCACCGCGGGAGGGGCTGAAGCGCTTTGCCTGGGACCGATTAGCCAGTCGGCAGTGTCCCCAGGCTTCTAAGAGCTGTGTTCTGAAGCTGCCTGTCGTGTTGAAAAACGAAAGTAATTTAGTCTGAGGTGAGGTGGAAGCTCAGTCAGTGAGGTGTGGGCTGCACCTGAGGGCGTCCCATAGAGGGAAAGAAGGGCAGCTCGCAGGCGCCCCATGATTTCGTGTGTGACTGATTTCTCTGCAGAAATCACAAAGACGCGTCCAGCGGGGACCACCTCACCTGCAGATTAGGCCCCCCAGCCAAGACCTGAAGGATGGGACCCAGGAGGAGGCCATGAAAAGGGAAGAAGCCCCTGTGGACCCCCGCCCGGAAGGAGACCCGCAGCGGACGGTCATCAGGTACAGAGCGCAGGGCAGGCTGCACACCGCAGCTCAGGCCTTTATATTCCAAAAAACAAGGTCGCGAAAACACGTTGTGTCTGAGATCTATTTTCCTTTGAAACTGACAATGTATGCTCTATAATCTGTCTTCATCAACCTTAGATTACAGAATCGAATTTTTAAAACTGGAGGTCAGAGCTAAATTAGGTCCCCGATAATGTCCTCATGGTATGCAATAATGTCTCAGAACATTTCTTTTTTTTTTTTTTTTTTTTTTTTTTTTTTTTTTTTTTTTTTGAGTCGGAGTCTCGCTCTGTTGCCCACGCTGGAGTGCAGTGGCACAATCTCGGCTCACTGCAAGCTCCGCCTCCCGGGTTCACGCCATTCTCCTGCCTCAGCCTCCTGAGTAGCTGGGACTACAGGCGCCCGCCACCGCGCCCGGCTAATTTTTTGTATTTTTAGTAGAAACGGGGTTTCACCGTGGTCTCGATCTCCTGACCTTGTGATCCGCCCGCCTCGGCCTCCCAAAGTGCTGGGATTACAGGCGTGAGCCACCGCGCCCGGCCTCAGAACATTTCGTGTGGTGTGAAGGGTGCACGGGTGGGTGGGGATGGGGAGCCAGGCTCAGAGGTGGACACTGGCTGCCTGGGCCACCTCCTTTCGCGAGCCCCATCTGGTCGAGCAGAGAGCAGAGGGAGAGGGAGTTGCCCAGTGCCCAGGCTCCCAGGGTGCTGTCCTCTGCCTGGTTGGTCAGGTCCAGGTTGTGGATCCCGGTGAAGCTTCATTCGGTGCTGGGGCATCTCAGCCTCGTTTCCGGCTCCATGTTATGCTCTTAGAAACAGAGTTGATGTAATTGAGGCGGAAGGCAGGGCTCCCCGCAGGCATCCTCTCTCCCCCACAAAGTGTGGGCCAGACCTGAGCTCTGCTTTGTGGACAGAGCCAGGGCCAGTGAGGGCTGCTGTGCAGGAGTGGCCTGAGACAAGCACTGTCAGCCATGAGAGATGGGCTCTGAAGAAACGGGCCCAGAGGCCCTGAACTCAGGTGCATGGTGAGAGGCGTGGATGTGTGCATGTGGGTGGTCCTCACTGCCAAGAGGAGAATTTGAGGCCGCTGCACTCGAGTGGAGAATCTGAGGCCACTGCACTCTAGTTAGCGTTGGCATGAATGCAAGGAGGCTTTACTTCCAGAGCAAAAGAGCATTTGACCTCAGCCTATCAAAAGTGCCACATTCGTACTCCCAGCGTATAAGCCTTCTGTGGATGTAAGAGGCCTTTCGCTGAGCCTGGGACAAATTCACCACAGGGCCCCAAGAGAACGCTCAGGCCCAGCCACAGCTAGGAGGTCGTAGCCGTTCCTGATGGCCATCGGACGGAACTCTGGATGGGGAGTTTGAGTGGCCATGCCTCTCGTGTGTAGGGACAGCCCCCGTCTGTGTGGCCATCCTGGCATCCTGGGGCCACCTCACAGTCATTAGTGCCCCGTCTGGATGACAGATTCTCTGGACCTCCACCGTAGAGGCCCCCGCCTCCGGCCTCTGCAGAGGTATTTCTCATGATTCTCCAAGCTCTGGTCTCTGACCTCAGGCCAGCCTTGACCTTGGGGCGGTGCTGTGGTCTTGACTCTCAGGCACGGGAGCTCAGGACTGAACTGTGTGTTTCCTGCCACTCAGCAGCCTGCACCGCAGGAAGATGGGGCCGTGACGGGTGCAGGGCCCTCCTTGGCTGTGGGTATGGAGCGTGGGGATGGGAAACACGGAGCCACACGTGTTTGACGGCAGCTGACGCCCTTCCTTCTCCCCCGAAGCTGGAGGGGAGCGGTGATCGAGCCTGAGCGGGGCACTGAGCTCCCTTCAAGAAAAGCAGAAGTGCCCACCAAGCCTCCCCTGCCACCGGCCAGGACACAGGGCACCCCAGGTGAGGCCACGCCTGCACCCCTTCCTCCCCGGGCGCTTGGGGGCTGGTGGCTGATGGGTGCAGGCTTCGTCTCAGCCGTGGTGGGTGGCCCCCCAGCCCTGGTGTGCACCTTGCCCTTCGGCATCCCCCTGTTGTCTGAGTTCTCACTGGCTCTGCAACCTTGGTGACATCATGTGGCTCTTGGCCTGCTGTCCCTGAGCATGTGGCTGCAGAAGAAGGTGTGTGTGGGAGATTTGTGTCTGGGCCAGGCTGCCCCGCGGGATCCCTGGAGACTGCTGCCCGTGCTGCATCCCCGGTCTCGGCCTGGCCAGTCCCAGGCCGCTCTGCAGGCCGCTTCATTCTGAGCACCATTTGTTGGGGGCCTCCCAGGTGCGGGCCTTCAGCCAAGCTCAGTGCACGCCGGCCTCTCTCAGCCTCATGACTGTCGGGTCCAGCCCCACAGGGTTGATGGCTTTTTCTCCCCGTGTGCGGAGACGAGGGATTGTAGGAATACAGACACAAGACAGAGATAAAAGAAAAGACAGCTGGGCCCGGGGGACTACTACCACCAAGACGCAGAGACCGGTGGTGGCCCCGAATGCCAGGCTGCGCTGATATTTATTGGATACAAGGCAAAAGGGGCAGGGCAAGGCGTGTGAGTCATCTCCGATGATTGACAAGGTCATGAGAGTCATGTGTCCACTGGACAAGGGGCCCTTCCCTGTTTGGCAGCCGAGGCGGAGAGACAGAGAGGACACAGCCTACGCCATTATTTCTTCGTATCAGAGGTTTTTAGTACTTTCACTAATTTGCTGCTGCTATCTAGAAGGCAGAGCCAGGTGTACAGGATGGAACACGAAGGCAGACCAGGAGCGTGACCACTGAAGCACAGCATCTCAGGGAGACAGTTAGGCCTCCGGATAACTGCAGGCGGGCCTGACTGTCAAGCCCTCCACAAGAGGTAGAGGAGTAGAGTCTTCTCTGAACTTCCCCAGGAAACGGGGACTCCCTTTCCCGGTCCACTAAGTAGTGGGTACTTTTCCTTGGCACTGACGCTGCCGCTAGACCACGGTCCACTTGGTAGCGGGCGTCTTCCCAGATGCTGGCATTACCGCTAGACCAAGGCGCCCTCTGGTGGCCCTGCCCAGGCATAAAGAAGGCTCACACTCCTGTCTTCTGGTCACTTCTCACTATGTCCCCTCGGCTCCTATGTCTGTATGACCTGGCTTTTCCTAGGTTATAGTTGTAGAGCGAGGATTATTCTAATATTGGAGTAAAGAGTAATTGCTAGAAACTGATGATTAATGATATTCATATATAATCGTAGCTATGATCTATATCTAGTAGAACTGTTCTTTCTTTATATATTTTGTTAGACCAGAACAGCTCGTGCCCTCGGTCTCTCGCCTTGGCACCTGGGTGGCTTGCTGCCCGCACATGACTCCCTCTGACACGGTAAACCGGTCACCCTCCCGTTCTCCAAACGGAAAACCAGGGCTGAGGCCGCCACCGCCAGAGTCGTTTGCTTGTCTGTGGGACTCAGGGCAGATTGCTGAGTCTGGAACCCTGCTCTCATCATGCCCCCAGGTGTCTCCGAGGTGGGGAGGGAGCCCAGAGCCGGGACTCCTAGCCCCAGGCCTGTGAGGGGTGTGTAGCAATCTCTGCGGCATTAATGAGTGCAGAGGCAGAGCCAAGCCATGAGCGCGAGGAGGCCTCAGAACCTTTCCTGAGAGGACGTGTGGTATGATGCCGTTACACGCGTGTCAGTCCACACATTAGTCAATGTTGGCTGGGTGTGGTGGCTCACGCTTGTAATCCCAGCACTTTGGGAGGCTGAGGTAGGAGGATCGCTTGAGTCCAGGAGTTCAAGACCAACCTGGACAACATAGTGAGGCCCCATCTCTACAAAAAAAAAAGTATATATATATATATATATATATTTGAGACAGAGTCTTGCTCTGTCACCTCACTGCAACCTCCACCTCCCAGGTTCAAGTGATTCTCGTGCCTCAGCCTCCCGAGTAGCTGGGATTACAGGCACGCGCCACCACGCCCAGCTAATTTTTGTATTTTTAGTAGAGACGGGGTTTCGCCATATCGGCCAGACTGGTCTCAAACTCCTGACCTCAGGTGATCCGCTCACCTCGGCCTCCCAGAGTACCGGGATCACAGGCATGAGCCACCACGCCCGACCAAAAAAATACCATTAAAAAAAGAGTGACCAAGGCAACTCTAATGCGTCTGCAGTGTGAGTCCTGTGGAGCACCTGAAGCCCATACGGCAGAATGAGTGTGTATGAGTCGAGGGTGTTCGTGTCAAGGTCTGCACCCATCAGCGTTTCACATTCTGAGTTGGCACCACACTCACCCGCTGCTCCACAGGCTCCACTCTGCTGTCCCGGCGCCCTTAGGGCAACCAGTCTTGTCCCTTTGGCCAGAGGCCACCGAGGCCCAAGGAGGGCGTGCCTGCCCAGGCGCCAGGCGGAGGTGCACAGGCCCCAGGCTGGTGGTCGGGTGCCAGGTGCCATCCTGTGTAGCCTCCGGAGGCCTCAGGCCCTTGGCAGACTGTGTTCTCCCTGGGGGCTGCTGCAGCCTCTGTGGCCCCGCCCTTTGCTGTGCCCACCACTGCTCTTCCCGTCATCCCAAACTCACCGTCATCTTTGCCTGATGGGGGTCACAGCAGCGCTCTGCCTGAGGGTGTCCACCTGTGCCGACGCCGGGACCATGCCCGCCATGGCCTGTGCTCTCTCTCTCTCCTACTAGCGCATCCAAACTATCGCCAGAAGGGCGTGATTGACGTCTTCCTGCATGCGTGGAAAGGATACCGCAAGTTTGCGTGGGGCCACGACGAGCTGAAGCCTGTGTCCAGGTCCTTCAGCGAGTGGTTTGGCCTTGGTCTCACGCTGATCGACGCACTGGACACCATGTGGATCTTGGGTCTGAGGAAAGGTACCTGGTGCTTTCTGGGGAGGGGCTGAGCCCTCCGTGTGGGCCTCGTGTGCTGAGGCAGAGTGGGGGTTGCACATGGAGTGAACGCTGTGGTTTGCATCTGACCATGGGTTTTCCCTTCCCCTGGGTGCAGCAGTGGACGTGCTGACTATGGTTAGTTCCTGTTCTTCTCCAGCCACCCAGGGCACACACAGGGCAGCTGTCCCCGGACCTCTGCAGGAGTTGAACGTGGCCTCTTTGGGGGACGTACAAGGGGCATTTCCAGGCTGTGCTGCTCTTGGAGCTGGGGGTGGTGGGGATGAGTGACTGTGGGCCCCGCTGGGTCCAGATCTCAGCAGCGTCCTTCGTAGACCAGCACATCCATTTTGAATTGGGCGTATGTGTCTTCAGTTATTTAAGCGATATTTTAAACATTTATCTAATTTTTTGAATAGGTTGAAGACCACCAGTAAATTACTTGTGTGATTTTTTTGTATCATGGCCTTTGATTGTCACCCATTTGTGGTCACAGTGACTGCACTGCTGACTGTTTTATTCACAAATATTGGAGACTTCAAGATTTACCCGCTTGAGACGGGAGGTGATGTTGAAGCCCTGCAGCAGGGGAGCGATAATGCCCCAGAACGTGGGCTTGTTTTTTATTTTTTTGTTTTTGCTTTTGTTTTTGAGATGGAGTTTCACACTGTTACCTGGGCTGGAGTGCAATGACGCACTCTCAGCTCATTGCAACGTTCGCCTCCTGGTTTCAAACGTGAGGTTTTTGGAGACAGAGTCTTGCGACGTGGCCCAGGCTGGAGTGCAGTGGCACGATCTCAGTTCACTGCAGTCTTTGCCTCCCAGGTTCAAGCGATTCTCATGCCTCACCCTCCCCAGTAGTTGGAACCACAGGCACACACCACCACACTCAGCTAATTTTTGTATTTTTAGTAGAGATGGGGTTTTGCCATGTTGCCCAGGCTGGTCTTGAACTCCTGGGCTCAAACTATCCACTTGCCTGAGCCTCCCAAAGTGCTGGGATTACAGGCGTGAGCCACCATGCCCAGCCAAACGCATTTTGAAGATTGAAGATGGATAGATCATAGGAAAACGTTGGACCCATCCATTTGTCTCTGCATCCTTTATTGTTTTATGTTACAGAATTTGAGGAAGCCAGGAAGTGGGTGTCGAAGAAGTTACACTTTGAAAAGGACGTGGACGTCAACCTGTTTGAGAGCACGATCCGCATCCTGGGGGGGCTGCTGAGTGCCTACCACCTGTCTGGGGACAGCCTCTTCCTGAGGAAAGCTGTAAGTGTCTCGGGGTGTCCTGCAAGGAGACAGTGGACTCGCATGCAAGGAGTTCCCCCTTTAGCGGACTTGTGGGGATGTGACTGTTTTCCTATTTCCTCTTCAAACGCACTGGAGTCTGTTTCTGAGCCCATATTTGTGAGCTGATGCAGCCACTTTGATCACCACTGATCTTGTAGAGACATTCACTCAGTGCAGTGATGCCCGTTTCCTTTGCTGCTGTGTTGGCCCCAGAGAGCTTCAGCATCTCCACTAGGGCCAAGGGGGCGAGAGTCATGACGTGTAGACGAAGCCTCTGGGTGACCTGAAATGTTGGTTCTCTGCTCTGCTCGTGTACCAGGAGGATTTTGGAAATAGGCTAATGCCTGCCTTCAGAACACCATCCAAGATTCCTTACTCAGATGTGAACATCGGCACTGGAGTCGCGCACCCGCCACGGTGGACCTCCGACAGCACGGTGGCCGAGGTGACCAGCATTCAGCTGGAGTTCCGGGAGCTCTCCCGCCTCACAGGGGCTAAGAAGTTTCAGGTAAGGGGGCGGGCTTTCTGGCTGGACGTGGCTCCCCTGGAGCCACCTTTTGCTTATCACAGCAGGTGCTGTGTATGTGTGTGTGTGTGTGTGTGTGTGTGTTTTCAGGTTTTTTATTGTGATAAAACAGAGGAAACGCACCACCTTAACCATTTCCAGGCGTACTGGTCGGTGGCGTTACACATTCACGCTGTTGCAGGCGTGCAGGTTGGTGGCATTACACACATTCACGCTGTTGCAGGCGTGCAGATCGGTGGCGTTACACATTCATGCCCTTGCAGGCATGCAGGTCGGTGGCGTTACACACATTCACGCTGTTGCAGGCATACAGGTCGGTGGTGTTACATTCACGCTGTTGCAGGCGTGCAGGTTGGTGGCGTTACATTCACGCTGTTGCAGGCATACAGGTCGGTGGTGTTACATTCACACTCTTGCAGGCTTGCAGGTCGGTGGCGTTACATTCACACTGTTGCAGGCATACAGGTCGGTGGCGTTACACACATTCACGCTGTTGCAGGTGTGCACGTCGGTGGTGTTACATTCACGCTGTTGCCGGCATACAGGTCGGTGGCGTTACACACATTCATGCTGTTCTGCAGCCATCACCTTCATCTCCAGAACCCTTTTCATCTTAAAACTGAAGGTCCTCTTCCCCATCACACAGTGACCCCTCATGTCCCTCTCCAGTCCCTGGAAAACACTGTTCAGCTTTTTATCCCTGGACCTCACTGTGTGGAGTTCCTCGTGTGAGTAGAATCACACACGATTTGTCTTTTTTTTTTTTTTCCTTTTTTTGAGATGGAGTTTCATTCTATCACCCAGGCTGGAGTGCAATGGCGCAATCTCAGCTCACTGCAACCTCCGCCTCCCAGGTTCAAACGATTCTCCTGCCTCAGCCTCCCAAGTAGCTGGATTATAGGTGTGTGCCAAAAAAAAACGCCCAGCTAATTTTTGTGTTTTTAGTAGAGACAGGATTTCACCATGTTGGCCAGGCTGGTCTCGAACTCCTGACCTCATGATCCACCCGCCTCGGCCTCCCACAGTGCTAGGGTGACAGGCGTGAGCTACTGCACCTGGCTGATTTGTCCTTTTATTTGGGCTCCTTTCACTCAGCGTCTTTAAGCTTCATACGCGAAGACGCTTCAGAAATTCCCTTTTAAGGCTGAATATCCGCTGCGTGGCAACGCCACTTTTGTTTACTGCTCCCTCCGCCAGGGCTATGCCATTTTGGCTGTTGGAAGCGCGGGTGCACACACCTGCCTGTGGCTCTTCTTTGGTTCTTTTGAGTAGTAGAAATGGAATTGCTGGATCACGTGGTAATTCATTGTTTACTTATTGAGGCCCCACTTCAATAATTTTTTCACAGTGGCGAAACCATGTCACATTCCCACCAGCAGTGCCCAGGGCTCAGCCTCCACGCCCTCGCCAGCACTCGCTGCTTTCTGTTTTGTGGGCAGTGGCCATCCCCGTGGCCCTCACATAGTGGTTTTGATGTGCATTTTTCCCAAGTGACGAACGGGGCTGGGGATTAGTTCATGTGCTTATTGGCCATTTGTGCATCTTCTTGGAGAAATGCCTGTTCAAGTCGTTTGTCTTCTTTTTTTTTTTTTTTTTTTTTGAGACAGAGCCTTGCTATATCACCCAGTCTGGAGTGCCGTGGCACGATCTCGGTTCACTGCAACCTCCACCTCCCAGTTCACTGCAACCTCCACCTCCCAGGTTCGAGTGATTCTCTCGCCTTAGCCTCCGAGTAACTGGGACTACACCCGCCACCACACCTGGCTGTTGTTTTGTACTTTTAGTAGAGATGGGGTTTCGCCATGTTGGCCAGGATGGTCTGGAACTGACCTCTGACCTCAGGTGATCCACCCATTGGCCTCCCAAAGTGCTGGGATTACAGCTGTGAGCCACTGCGCCCGGCCTCTTTTTTTTTTTTTTTTTTTTTTGAGGCGGAGTCTTCACTCTGTCGCCCAGGCTGGAGTGCAGTGGCGCGATCTCGGCTCACTGCAAGCTCGGCCTCCCAGGTTCGCGCCATTCTCCTGCCTCAGCCTCCCGAGTAGCTGGGACTACAGGCGCCCGCCACCATGCCCGGCTAATTTTTTTTTTTGTATTTTAGTAGAGACGGGGTTTCACCGTGTTAGCCAGGATGGTCTCGATCTCCTGACCTCGTGATCCGCCCGCCTCGGCCTCCCAAAGTGCAGGGATTACAGGCGTGAGCCACCGCGCCCGGCCTTTTTTTTTTTTTTTTTAAACTCAACGTAATTCATAGGTTCACTGCCTGGTGTTTTTTGTTTTTTTGTTTTGAGACAGTCTATCTCTGTTGCCTGGGCTGGAGTGCAGTGGCATGATCTCGGCTTACTGCAGCCTTTTCCTCCTGGGTTCAAGTGATTCTCCTGCCTCAGCCTCCCAAGTAACTGGGATTATAGGCGCACGCCACCACATCCAGCTAATTTTTGTATTTTTAGTAGGGATGGGGTTTCACTATATTGGCCAGTTTGGTCTCGAACTCCTGACCTCAGGTGATCCACCCACCTCACCCTCCCAAAGTGCTGGAATTACAGGCGTGAGCCATCGCACCTGGCCCACTGCCTGTTTTTTTAATTAGGTAGTTTGTATTGTTGAATTGTAGGAGTTCTTCATTCTGTATAGTCACTCCATATCAGAAGTGGGATTTGCAAATATTTTCTTTAATCTGTTGGTTTTGTTTTTACTTTGCTTTTTTGTTTTCTATTTTTGAGAGACAAGGTCTCACTCAGTTGCCCAGGCTGGAGTGCAGTAGCCTCCTGAGTAGCTGGGACTACAGGAGCTCGCACCTACACCAGGCTAGTTAAAATTTTGTTTAGAAAACCCCTGTCTCTCTTTTGTAGAGATAGCATTTTGCCATGTGGCCCAGGCTGGTCTCAAACTCCTGGGTTCACACAGTCTTATCACTCTGGCCTCCCAAAGTGGTGGGATTACAGGTGTGAGCCACTGTCCCCGGTCTCTTTTTACTTTGTTAATAGTGTAGTTTGATAGATAACAGATGATCATTTTCATGAAGCATAGCTGGTCTGTTTATTGTTGCTCATGCATTTGGCCTTACGTTCGAATCCCTGTTCTTATTCATGAGCTGAACACATCCCTCTTTAGAGCAACTGTGACCACTTGTGGGGAGAAGTGCAGCCCACACCATCCACGTGAGGCTCCCATGCAGACGTTTAGAAGGCGTTTCCACTGCAGCTCAGAAAATGGCCCCAGGCGCCCACGGGCACCCCCACGTCACCAGACGCCCACGGGCACCCCCACGTCACCAGACGCCCACGGGTACCCCCACGTCACCAGGCGCCCACGGGCACCCCCACGTCACCAGGCGCCCACGGGCACCCCCACGTCACCAGGGCCTGTGGTTGCTGTAGGTACACAGGGATAAGCAGCCAGGCCGTGAAGGCGCTTGGCATGGGTTTGGGTGTCTGCGTTGGGTAGAGACCTGGAGAGCCCTTGCTGGGCGTGCCCTGACCTCCCGGTACCGTGTGCCCCACTGTGGGCCGGGACGCCTGGTGCTGCCGGCTGGGCGTGAGCCCTGAGGAGCTGAGGGTGGCTGTGACTTGGAGGACGCGTGGGAGCTCACCAGGAGGGCGTGGAGCCGGGTGTTTCATATCAGGAGCAACACGGGGCTCAGAAGGCAGGCACACTTGCCGTCCCTCCAGAGCCGTGGCTGACGGCCAGGTCTGGCAGGCTCTTGTGAGGACAGTGCCTGTGGTTGTCAGATGCTGTCCCTTCGAGTAAAGGATGAGAGCCATCCTGAAGACGGGTCAGCTCTGTGGTGACCGCCCGTCGGGAGCAGTGACATTCAGGTGCGTTGCACTGGTGGCTGTGTGGCTGTGTGGTGTGGCCACCAGGAGCCATGTGGGCAAGGACAGCTGTGGCCCGGGCACAGAGCTCTCTCTGCTGGGAGTCAGTCAGTGCTGGGGCGAGGGGAGGCATAGCTCACAGAGCCCCTCTACAGCTCACCCCAGGCAGTAAACCCACTGTCCTCCTTTCTGCCGCAGGAGGCCGTGGAGAAGGTGACGCAGCACATCCACGGCCTGTCTGGGAAGAAGGACGGGCTAGTGCCCATGTTCATCAACACCCACAGCGGCCTCTTCACCCACCTGGGCGTGTTCACGCTGGGCGCCAGGGCCGACAGCTACTATGAGTACCTGCTGAAGCAGTGGATCCAGGGCGGGAAGCAGGAGACACAGTGAGGCCCGGCCCGCTGCCCCCAGCTCCCGCGGCCCCCCAGCTCCCGCAGCCCCCCAGCTCCCGCGGCCCCCAGCTGCGGCCCTCCAGTTCCCGCGGTCCCCCAGCTCCTGCGGTCCCCCAGCTCCTGCGGTCCCCCAGCTCCCGCTGCCCCTCGCCCCACTGTAGGTCAGAAAACCACAGCCGTGCCAGGCCTGGCGCAGGCATTTCTGTGGGGAGCGTATTCATTCACTTCTCACCGTGGCCTCGGCGGGGGTGAGGGGGGCATCGTCACTGAGGGCCATGGGCTGTGCAGGGTGGCACCTTCTGTCCAGCAAGGGCCAGGCCTGCTGTGCTTGTGTGGGCCCAGCATGTGCCTGTCCCTGGCGCCACCCAGGACCCGTGCACCATCCTGGTAGAGTGAGGTGACTGCTGGTGTCCACAGGTTGCTGGAAGACTACGTGGAAGCCATTGAGGGGGTCCGGACACACCTGCTGCGGCACTCTGAGCCCAGTAAGCTCACCTTCGTGGGGGAACTTGCCCACGGCCGCTTCAGTGCCAAGATGGTGAGTGTGTCCGTGGGGCCTTCTGGCTGCCGCCCCTTTTACCTTGGCTTCCAAGGTGCCTGAGTCGTGATGTTAAAAAGAACAACGAAATCCTGGCCATGGCGCCCATGTGGAGGCCCTAGGTAGACCATGGCTGCCTGGCCAGGCCTGTCTTGGCAACAGGGCAACGAGGCCTTGTGTGGCACCCGGGGTGGGCAGGGCTTCCCCAGAGCAGCTCCCTCCCCCAGCCCTCCCCGTGCCCGGTGTGCAGCAGGTCCTTGAGTGGTGTGTGGGGGCCAGGTTGGAGGGCCTGGCCCAGGCGGCTCCACTGTTCATGTCAAGTGCCCTCGCATGGCCTCCCCTCCCAGGGTACCGGGGCCGAGGCAGCGCTGGGCCCCCACGTTGGCTGCCTGTGCAGATGCAGGCTGAGGGCCGGGCCTGGGATCTGGGGCTGAAGAGACCCTCTGATTCCAGGACCACCTGGTGTGCTTCCTGCCAGGGACGCTGGCTCTGGGCGTCTACCACGGCCTGCCCGCCAGCCACATGGAGCTGGCCCGGGAGCTCATGGAGACTTGTTATCAGATGAACCGGCAGATGGAGACGGGGCTGAGTCCCGAGATCGTGCACTTCAACCTTTATCCCCAGCCGGGCCGTCGGGACGTGGAGGTCAAGGTGGGCCTGGGCCTGGGTCGGGGTCCGTCAGGAGGAGGTGCTAGCAGGGCTGGCCTCGCCCTGAGCTCTGCTCTGCCCACAGCCGGCAGACAGGCACAACCTGCTGCGGCCAGAGACCGTGGAGAGCCTGTTCTACCTGTACCGCGTCACAGGGGACCGCAAGTACCAGGACTGGGGCTGGGAGATTCTGCAGAGCTTCAGCCGGTTCACACGGGTGAGTGTCTGTCCTCGCCCCCTGTGGTCATGGCCACCGGGCCACAGACACAGCTGCGCTGTGGGGCTCGGGCTGGCCCTGCCCTTGGTGGTGGCTGTCACCGGGGTCCAGGAGGGGTGGGCTTGCTGCAGCCTCAGGGTGGCCACACTGCAGCCTGGGGGCCCCGGCATCCCCATTCCCACTGAGCTTCATGCTGTGCGGGACCCGGGTACTCAGAGGGGCCGGGCACCCCTCAGTCATCTCTCAGGACCTATCTGGGGAGGATCCCTGCTGTGGGCCCAGCATCCCCCCAATTTAGGAGGCACCCATGACTGGAGCACCATCCCCACGGTGGGCCAGGCCCCGTTTCAGGTCATGCCCTCCACGTTGGAGCCAGATGAGGCCTGAGTCACCTCCTGGCTCTGCTGTCACCTTGGTCTGAGGCCCCTGCTGCCTCAGCTCCCACCGTCTGCCCTGTGTCCTGTGAGGCAGCTGTGAGGCCCTGAGCACAGGTTCTGGGGGAGGCGGTGTCTGTCGCGGTCACTTGAGGGTTGTTGGCGTCTCCAGGTGGGCTCTGGTGGAACCACAGCTCGCCCGGGCGTGGCCACCGTGGAGGCACCCTCCACCCCGAGCCTGCGCTGGGGGCTGCGTTCACCATGAGGTGGAGGGTGCTTCGGTGATGAGGCTGAGGGGGGTGCAGGGTGCCCCCCGTCTGGTGACGAGGCCCTGGCTATTGCGCAGGTCCCCTCGGGCGGCTATTCTTCCATCAACAACGTCCAGGATCCTCAGAAGCCCGAGCCCAGGGACAAGATGGAGAGCTTCTTCCTGGGGGAGACTCTCAAGTATCTGTTCTTGCTCTTCTCTGACGACCCAAACCTGCTCAGCCTGGATGCCTACGTGTTCAACACCGAAGCCCACCCTCTGCCCATCTGGACCCCTGCCTAGCGGGGGGGCTGCTGGCGTGGGGACTTCGGGTGGGCGGAGGCGCCTGGCTGGGTCTGTGGCATTTTCCAAATGCCCACGTGGTGCCGGCAGCCACTGAGTGGCCCGGGCTCTGAGCTGGCTCTGGGCTCCCCTCGTCTCTCTTTCATCAGGACACCGTGAGGCTGAGTGAGAGCTGCAGTCTTTGTGTGGGGCGGGGTGGGCCGGGCCCCTGGAGCCTCTGCCTGCCTCCTCCAGAAAACACGAATCATGACTCACAATTACTGAAGCCTGAGCAGGTCTCTGTGGGCCGACCACAGTGGGCTTCGAGGTGGTCCCTGGTACTGTGGTGACCGAGTGGACAGCCCAGGGTGCAGCTCTGCCCAGGCTCGTGAAGCCTCAGATGTCCCCAACCCAAGGGTCTGCAGGGGCTGCTGTGACCCCACAGGCCCAAGGCTCCAGGGCTGGCTCTGGTGTTTACAAGCTGGACTCAGGGATCCTCCTGGCCGCCCCACAGCGGGCTTGGAGGGCTGGACGGCAAGTCCATCTGGCTCACAGGCCCCTCCAGTGGAATGGGTCTTTTCGGTGGAGATAAAAGTTGATTTGCTCTAACCGTGTGTCTGCTGTGTCTACAGGGGTCTCCGTGACTGGAAAGTCTGGGTGGATGTTGGGGAGAAGCTCTTCTTCGGGTCATGTCTCAAAATTCAGTTTGCTGAGACTGGACTCCAGCTGTCCCCTGCTGGGGGGCAGAGAGAGGCCCTGGGGAAGCTCCGTGTCCCTGGCCCCGTGGGGCAGATGCCTGGAGGGAGGCGTCCTTGCTCCTGCGTCTCACACGGCCTGCTTTCCTGCAGGGCTGGCACTGAGGCGCACAGCTAAGGGATAACGTGGGCCCTCAGGTCAGGCAGCTCCCAGTGGCCTGGCATGGCTGTGGCCCCGAGCCCTAGGCTGTGGTGGCAGAGTCGTCCTCATCATCACTCTATTGCTGTCCCTATCCCAGGGCTGACCCTGGGCCTTGGCTGAGTACCCCCGACCGTGAACCAGGTGACCTCTTAGGGCCGTACCCCTCCACTCTCTCCTGTGAAAAATCCATCACCGGGCCGGGCGCGGTGGCTCAAGCCTGTAATCCCAGCACTTTGGGAGGCCGAGACGGGCGGATCACGAGGTCAGGAGATCGAGACCATCCTGGCTGACACGGTGAAACCCCGTCTCTACTA
>NC_037683.1:1077630-1090509 GCF_003255815.1 Theropithecus gelada | reverse complement strand
GCTCACTGCAAGCTCCGCCTCCCGGGTTCACGCCATTCTCCTGCCTCAGCCTCCCGAGTAGCTGGGACTACAGGCGCCGCCACCTCGCCCGGCCAATTTTTTTGTATTTTAAGTAGAGACGGGGTTTCACCGTGTTAGCCAGGATGGTCTCGATCTCCTGACCTCGTGATCCGCCCGTCTCGGCCTCCCAAAGTGCTGGGATTACAGGCTTGAGCCACCGCGCCCGGCTTTATTTTATTTTTTGTAGAGATGGGATCTCACTATTTTCACGAGGCTGCTTTTGAACTTCCTGCCTCACTTGATCCTCCCACCTCGGCTTCCCCAAGTTGAGATTACAGGCATGAGCCACTGTGCCCAGTCCATCCTTTTACTTTCAATCTATTTAAATCTACTTCTCAAAAGCATCTGGAATTTGGCCATTCTCCTTCCTGAACCATATCTTCAATGAGATGTTTCCTGGTTCTCTGGCTGCCCCTGCCCTCCCCGCTGACTCCAATCTTCTCAGCCTGGTGGCACCCGGACTAGGCCTGACCCCTTCTTCCAACCTTTCCAGACGACACAAACCACCTGTACCAGGGACTCCTAAAACCTGTCTCCCCTGGCAGACTCTGATACCGGCACCACCTGCCCACCAAGGTCTCCATGGTGCCTCCCAGGCATCTCACAGTGGGCAGATCCAAAACAGAGCTCCTCAGTGTCCCCAAGCCAGAGCCTGTGCAGCCTGTGCTGGCCCCTCCACCCGGAGACCCGCGCTCCTTCTCCCAAGGCCACTCCTGTGGAGCCCTCCTCCCCCCACTCAGCTTTTCCCACAGCCAGGCAGCTCTCCTGGCCTCCTGCCCTCCACTGTGTCTCCACCCAGCAGCCAGAGCAGTTTCGCAGTAAACATCTCAGACACCCAGTCCACACCAAAATCTTCCCATGTACATCAACTGAACACTCCACGCTGCCTCTGTAGCGGGACAAGCCGCAGACAAAACCCCTGACACTGGGTTAAAGGAGGAAGTGGCTTTATTTGGCCAGGAGCTTCGGCAGACTTGTGTCTTAAGTACCGAGCTCCCTGAAAAAGAAATTCCTGGCCCTTTTAAGGGCTTCCGACTCTAAGGGGTCCACGTGAAAGGGTCGTGATAGAACGAGCAAGCACGGGAAATGTGACTGGGGCTATGCATCAGCTAACAGAACAGAAAGTTTTACAATGCTTCCTCATACAATGTCTGGAATTTACAGATAACACAAGTAGTTCAGGTCAGGAGCTGATGTTATTATTATTTTAACCACCAGGGACAGGTGGTGGCACCAAGGTCGTCTGACTATTTATCTTCTGTTTCTTTCCAACCTTTTGATTTCTCCCTTTTCTGTCTTATAAACCAGGCAAGGTGGGGAGAAGAGGGCAGCAGGAGAAATGGTGGTCTCCTTCCTTACCTCCAGGACCTGCAGGACCACGGCTGGACTGAGCCAACCCTCACTCCATCTCCCAGCCCTGGGAATTTCACCGTCCCAAATATGCCAAGGTCCTCCTTGCCTCAAGCAGTTTCGCTCAGGCTCAAGTGAGCCTCTCCCCACCCTGCCCTGCCAGCAGCTTCTCAGCCCTGAGATCTCGCCTTCAGTGCCACGGCGCCCCCTTTGCCCTCAGGACTAGCCACTGTTCTTCCCCAGGGCCCTGCTCTTTTCCACACAGGACGCACATATGCCACCTGCCTCTGCCCGTCTGTGGCTGGCTTCTCACCAGCCTCTCCTACAAATCTGTTTTATTCATCTCTGCACACTCAGAACTAAAACGGGAACTGGCCACAGTAGGCGTTCAAGGAGAATGAAACAAAGAATATGCCTGTTTCTTCCCAGCCAAGGATAGTTCGCGCCCCCAGAGACAGACACAAAAGGGACTCAGACAGGCATGCTCTGAGTTGAGGGTCTCAGCTGAATCTCAGTGACTCTCCGACTGAGAGTCTATAACGCCCTTCAGCCAAAGACCACTGCAAACACGCCTGTAGGTAAACAACTTGGGTCTTTTACTGTATGCACTGTGTACAAACACACCAGGCTAAGACAGTGAGGTGTCAGCAACAGGGTGTTCCGAGGAAACTATTACAGGATTTCACCTGTAGTTGGGTGATTTGGGGGATGATCTAAGGAAGGAGGATTTGCTTCTAGATTAGACGCACGCTGGAGCCCAGGAGGTCAAGGCCGCAGTGGGCCGTGATCGCCACTGCACTCCAGCCTACGCGACAGAGGGAGACCTTGCCTCAAAAATATAAAAATAAAAGATTAGACGCTGTGGGAAGGTAAGAGGGTAATTCTCAGTTTATGTTCGCTGCACGTGACAGGGTGAGCTGTGCGTTCCTTGCTTAGAATCAAGAAAAGGTCTTGGTTCATCTCACTTTATCGTGGCGTCTGCGCGGCGCTTCATGCCTCACAGAACAGGGGCTGGCTACGAGGGTCACACCAGGCCACAGTAAGCGTCAGGGGCCGCTTGCCTTCTTAGGAGCACCAGGTCCAGAGGTTTCCGCTCCAAGAGGGACCGGGTCCTGGGCAGAAAAGCAAACGAAGCCCAGACAACCTGCTGGGGCTCCCTCTTCCCGCCACCACCGCCCCGCACAATTCGGGCCGCTGAGACTGGTGCAGACGCGCCGACCACGGATGCCCCGGCCCGGAAAGCCCATTAGCACATTTGCCCCTTTTCGCGGGGAAGGGGTGGAGAGGGCAGCGTCGAGGGAGTCGAGTCCGCCCGCCCAGGCTCCGCTGGGAGCCGCAGGCTGGGAGGGCGGTGGGTACAGCTGCCCCTGGCCTCGGTCAGTCCGGCGCGGCCCTCACCCTGCAGCACAGGCGCCGCCGGCAGCTCTTGCTGTTGCCGTAGCTCTCTCCAAAGCTCTGCGTCACCGAAATGAAGTTCTCATGAGGCAGCGGCGGCGAATGCGTGGAAGGAGGCCTCGAAGAACCACCAGCGGCATCAGGAGAGCCCGTCCTGAAAAAGACCTAGAGCTCCGCCTCTCCGAGACTCGCGGGCAGCCATTGCGGCGCACAGAGGCGTCCGGGTGTGCGCAGCGCGCACGCGCACGCAATGCGCCTCAACCCCCTCCCCGCAGCCTACTGCGCCTGCGCCGAGCGCTCACGGCCTGCGGCGCCTGCGTCCACCCACGTGGCTGTCGCCACGGCAACAGGGCGGGCCTTGGTTCCTCTTGGGGCGTGGCCGGTGCCTGGGGGTCCAGCACTGTTCGCCCCGCGGGTCTGGATCTGGGTTGTTCTCGCCGCCTGTCATCGGACGGCACCGGCTTTGCCCACGCCCTCGCGAGAAGACGCTGACACCCGGGACCCGGGGAGGCGCCCGGGCGCCGCCGCCATGTTTTCAGGCAGCTCCAGCTCCCGGCTATTCAGTTCCGGGACCCACAGCGCGGGGACGGGGCTGGGCCGCCCTTGGTAGCCGTCCTGGGCTGGGGGCCACCCTGGCCGCGTGGTCACCGGCAAGAAGCCCAGGGCCTCACCTGGGCGCGGCGTCGCGGGGGTCGAGGGAAGGACCGGACCCTCCCAGGGTCGCGGAACCGGCCGGGTGGAGCGTAGCTGGGCGGCACCTGGGCTGGGGTGGCCGCTAACCCGAGCTAAGCTGGCCGCGCCGCATCTCACCGTCCCCCGGACCCGAGCGCTGCGCCTGGACCGGGCCGAGCGAGGGGGCCCACGCCATAGGCGGGTCGGGGCTTTCAGACCCGACTCGAGCCCTCGAACCCGGTAGCCTTGGAGGTCAGCAGCTTGAGATGACTGCGCTTCCTGCGCGCATTGTCCTTCACCAAAACGCCCAAAATGGCAAAAGCGGCGTCCGTGGCCGCCCGAGGCCCTCGCTGCCTGCGTTCTCCCCTTCCACACCTCACTCCCGGCCCTTCACCCAATCTCTTCTGGCCAGGCTGCCCCTGCCTCTTGGGCGATTCTGCTGCGCCCCACGGTCCTGGCTGTGGCATTTCTCGGTCTCTGGAGGGCTCGCCCGGCAACGACGTCTCATGTCTATAATCCCGGCCCTTTGGGAGGCCGAGGCAGGTGGATCACTTGAGATCAGGGGTTCAAGACCAGCCTGGCCAATATAGTGAAACTCCATCTCTATTAAAAATACAAAAATGAAGCCTGTAATCCCAGCACTTTGGGAGGCCGAGACGGGCGGATCACGAGGTCAGAAGATCGAGACCATCCTGGCTAACACGGTGAAACCCCGTCTCTACTAAAAAATACAAAAAACTAGCCGGGCGAGGTGGCGGGCGCCTGTAGTCCCAGCTACTCGGGAGGCTGAGGCAGGAGAATGGCGTAAACCCAGGAGGCGGAGCTTGCAGTGAGCTGAGATCGCGCCACTGCACTCCAGCCTGGGCGACAGAGCGAGACTCCGTCTCAAAAAAAAAAAAAAAAAAAAAAAAATGAGCGGGGTGTGGTGTCGGGCACCTGTAATCCCAGCTACTTGGGAGGTTGACGCAGGAGAATCGCTTGAACCTGGAAGACGGAGGTTTCAGTGAGCCAAGATCGTGCCACTGCACTCCATCCTGGGTGATACAGCAGGACTCCCTCTCAAAAAAAAAAAAAAGAAAAAAAAAAATTAGATGTGTTGATGCCTCTAGTCCCAGCTACTTGGTAGGCTTAGAAGGTGGATCCCTTGAGCCTGGCAGGTGGAGACTGCAGTGACCTAAGATTGCGCCACTACACTCCAATCCTGGCAACAGAGTGAGATCCTGCCCCCCCCCCCACACACACAAAATAATCCCAACTACTCATATGACTAAGGCACGAGAATTGCTTGAGCCTGGGAGGCAGAGGTCACCATGAGCCAAGAATGCACCATTGCACTCCAGTCCCAGTGACAGAGTGAGACTGTCTCAAAAAAAAAAAAAAAGGAAGTCAGTGAAATAGAAAGCGGAAAAACAACAGAAAATCGATGAAATAGAAAGCTTTTATTTATTCACTAATTTTTTTTGAGACAGAGTCCTCTCTGTCGCCCAGGCTGTGGTGCAGTGGTGCCATCTTGGCTCACTGCAACGTCTGCCTCCTGGATTCAGCAATTCTCCTGCCTCAGCCTCCCAAGTAGCTGGGATTACAGGCGCCTGCCACCATGCCCGGCTAATTTTCTTTTTTTTTTCTTTTTTTTTTTTGAGACAGAGTCTGGCTCTACCGCCCAGGCTGGAGTGCAGTGGCCGGATCTCAGCTCACTGCAAGCTCCGCCCCCCGGGTTCCCGCCATTCTCCTGCCTCAGCCTCGCGAGTAGCTGGGACTACAGGCGCCCGCCACCTCGCCCGGCTAATTTTTTGTATTTTTTAGTAGAGACGGGGTTTCACCGTGTCAGCCAGGATGGTCTCGATCTCCTGACCTCGTGATCCGCCCGTCTCGGCCTCCCAAAGTGCTGGGATTACAGGCTTGAGCCACCGCGCCCGGCTAATTTTCATATTTTTTGTAGAAATAGGGTTTCACCATGTTGGCCAGGCTGGTCTCGAACTCCTGACCTCATGACTCGCCTGCCTAGGCCTCCCAACGTGTTGGGATTACAGGCATGAGCCACTGTGCCTGGCCAGTAATATAGGGTTTTAATATTCAAAAATGAATTAATGTTATGTACTAAGTTACTAGACTAAAGCACAAAAATTACATTACCATCTCAAGAGATGCAGAAAAAGCATTTGACAAAATCCAATACCTGTTTACAATAAATATTTTTAACAAACTAGGGAAAATGAAAATGGGAACTTTTTTTTTTTTTTTTTTGAGATGGAATTTCATTCTTGTTGCCCAGGCTGGGGTGCAATGTTGTAATCTCAGCTCACTGCAACCTCCATCTCCGGGGTTCAAGTGATTCTCCTGCCTCAGCCTCCCAAGTACCCAGGATTACAGGTGCCCGCCACCAAGCCCGACTAATTTTTTTTCTTTTTTGTGTGTGTGTGTATTTTTAGTAGAGACAGAGTTTCACCATGTTAACCAGAATGGTCTTGAACTCTTGACCTCAGGTGATCCACCCGCCTCTGCCTCCCAAAGTGGTAGGATTACAGGCATGAGCCACCATGCTTGGTCAGGAAAAATGGGAACTTTTAAATGCTTTTCCAGTAGCACTGGAGACAGTATGAGATGTCTGCTCTCATCATTTATATTGTCACGGTGCTGGGTTTCTATGCAGTCCTCTCAGGCAAGAAGAGAAATAAAAGGTGGCCAGGCACAGTGGCTCACACCTGTAATCCCAGCACTTTGGGAGGCCAAGGCAGGAGGATCCCTTCAGCTCAGGAGTTTGAGACCTTTGAGACCAGCCTGGACAACACAGTGAGATCCCATCTCTAAAAAATATATATATACGGCTGGGCGTGGTGGCTCACACCCGTAATCCCAGCACTTTGGGAGGCCAAGGCGGGTGGATCACGAGGTCAGGAGATCGAGACCATCCTGGCTAACACAGTGAAACCCCGTCTCTACTAAAAATACAAAAAATTAGCCGGGCATGGTGGTGGGCGCCTGTAGTCTCGGGAGGCTGAGGCAGGAGAATGGCGTGAACCCGGGAGGTGGAGTTTGCAGTGAGCCGAGATCGCGCCACTGCACTCCAGTCTGGGAGACACAGCGAGACTCCGTCTCAAACAAACAAACAAAAATATATATATACACAAAAATCAGCCGGGCATAGTGGTTTGTGCCTGTAGTCCCAGATACTTAGGAGGCTGATTGGGGAGGTTCACCTGAGCTTGGGGGATTGGGACTGCAGTTAGCTGAGATCATGCCACTGCACTCCAGCCTGGGTGACAGAGCAAGACCCTGCCTCAAAAAAAAAAAAAAAAAAAAAGAAAATGCTGGGCACAGTGGCTCACACCTGTAATCCCCACACTTTGGGAGGCCAAGGCAGGCAGATCACCTAAGGTCAAGAGTTCGAGACCAACTGGCCAACATGGAGAAACCCCATCTCTACTAAAAATACAAAAATTAGCTGGGTGTGATGGCGGGCGCCTGTAATCCCAGCTACTCAGGAGGCTAAGACAGGAGAATCGCTCAAACCTGGGAGGTGGAGGTTGCAATGAGCCAAGATTGCACCACTGCTTGGGTGACAGGGTGAGAGCCTGTCTAAAAAACAACAACAAAAAAATCCATTTGGGAACGGGAACGCTAAGGAATCAAGAGCAGCAACAACAAGCTAACAGAACTAACTACGAAATGAACAAGTTCATAAAGATCACAGGGAGGACCAGAAGACCTTCATTCACTGCCAATTTTATTTATACTTATTAACAATACATGGTCTGAAAAGAAAATTAAGAAGACAGCTTCATTCACAATTGCATAGAAGAATAAAATACTTTGGAGTAAAATTAACAAAATAAATACAAGACTTACACATTAAAATCTACAAAACATTGCTGAGAGAAAGCAAAGACAACCTAAAAAAATGGGGAGAGATCCTATGTTCACAGATTAGAAGATTCAATATTCTGGCCGGGTGCAGTGGCTCATGCCTGAAATCCCAGCGCTTTGGGAGACCGAGGCAGGCGGATCACGAGCTCAGGAGTTCGAGACCAGCCTGGCTAAGAGACCAGCCTGGCCAATATGGTGAAACCCTATATCCACCAAAAATACAAAAATTAGCCGGGCATGGTGAGAGGCACCTGTAATTTTAATCCTAGCTACTCAGGAGGCTGAGTCAGGAGAATTGCTTGAACCTGGGAAACAGAAGTTGCAGTGAGCAGAGATTCCACCATTGCACTCCAGCCTGGGTGACAGAGCGAGACTCTTGTCTCAAAAAAAAAGAAGATGCAATATTGTTAAGATACTAGTTTTCCACAAATTGAGCTATAAGTTCAATATTTTTTTATTTTTTAGGTGTTGGGCACCTGTAATCCCAATTACTCGGGGGGCTGAGGCAGGAGAATTGCTTGAATCCGGGAGGCGGAGGTTGCAGTGGGCCAAGATTGCGCCACTGCACTGCAGCCTGGGCAACAGAGAGAGACTCCATCTTGAAACAAAACAAAAAAGAGTTGGGGCTGTGCACACCGGCGCACACCTGTAGTTCCAACTACTGGGGAGGCTGAGGCAGGAGGATCACCTGAGCCCGGGAGTTGGAGGCTGCAATGAGCTGAGATTGAACCACTGCCATCAGCCTAGGGTGTTGGGAACAGGCCCCCCCAAAATATGGCCATAAACTGGCCCCAAAACTGGTCATAAACAAAATCTCTGCAGCACTGTGACATGTTCATGATGGCCATGACGCCCATGCTGGAAGGTAGTGGGTTTACCGAATGAGGGCAAGGAACACCTGGCCCAACCAAGGCGGAAAAGCGCTTAAAGGCGTTCTTTTTTTTTTTTTTTTTTTTTTTTTTTTTTTTTGAGACGGAGTCTCGCTCTGTCTCCCAGGCTGGAGTGCAGTGGCACGATCTCGGCTCACTGCAAGCTTCGCCTCCCGGGTTCACGCCATTCTCCTGCCTCAGCCTCCCGAGTAGCTGGGACTACAGGCACCCGCCACCATGCCTGACTAGTTTTTTGTATTTTTAGTAGAGACGGGGTTTCACCGTGTTAGCCAGGATGATCTCCATCTCCTGACCTCGTGATCCGCCCGTCTCGGCCTCCCAAAGTGCTGGGATTACAGGCTTGAGCCACCGCGCCCGGCCTTTTAAAGGCGTTCTTAAACCACAAACAATAGTATGAGCAATCTATACCTTAAGGACATGCTCCTGCTGCAGATAACTAGCCAAACCCATCCCTTTATTTCGGCCCATCCCTTTGTTTCCCGTAAGGAATACTTTTAGTTAATCTACAGTCTATAGAAACAATGCTATCAGTGGCTTGCTGTCAACAAATATATGTGTAAATCTCTGTTCCAGGCTCTCAGCTCTGAAGGCTGTGAGACCCCTGATTTCCCACTTCACACCTCTGTATTTCTGTGTGTGTGTCTTTAATTCCTCTAGCACCGCTGGGTTAGGGTCTCCCCGACCGAGCTGGTCTCAGCACTGGGGGACAGAACAAGGTCCTGTCTCTTAACAAATAAATTAGTAATACAGTCACACAAAGGTTGTTTTCTGACCATATTGAAATTAAAGTAGAAGTTGGCCGGGCGCGGTGGCTCAAGCCTGTAATCCCAGCACTTTGGGAGGCCGAGACGGGCGGATCACGAGGTCAGGAGATTGAGACCATCCTGGCTAACACGGTGAAACCCCGTCTCTACTAAAAAAAATACAAAAAAACTAGCCGGGCGAGGTGGCGGGCACCTGTAGTCCCAGCTACTCGGGAGGCTGAGGCAGGAGAATGGCGTAAACCCAGGAGGCGGAGCTTGCAGTGAGCTGAGATCCGGCCACTGCACTCCAGCCTGGGCCACAGAACAAGACTCCGTCTCAAAAAACAAAACAAAACAAAACAAAAATAATAAAGTAGAAGTCAGTAGTGGGACTATATCTAAAAAATCTCCAAATATTGGAAAATTAAATAGTACACTGCTAAATAACCCAAAGTCAAAGAAGAAATCACAAGGGAAATTAGAAAATAGTTTTATTCTGGTCTGGCACAGTGGCTCACACCTAGAATCCCAACATTTTGGGAGATCAAAGTGGGAGGACTGCATGAGCCCAGGAGTTCGAGATCAGCCTGGGCAACATAGCAAGATCCCATCTCTAGAAAAAAAAAATTTGAAAAGAATTAGCTGAATGTTGTGGTATGACCTATAGTCCCTGCTACTTGGGTAGCCGAGGTGGGAGGATTGCTTGAGCCTAGAAGGTTGAGGCTTTAATGAGCCACGATTGTGCCACTGCACTCCAGCCTGGCAGCAGAGCGAGATCTTGTCTCTGAAAAATTGGAAAAATAATGAGAAGAAGTAAATATCTGTATTTCATGTCTTATTTATTTATATTTATTTATTTTTTATTTTTGGGACAGAGTTTTGCTCTTGTCACCCAGGCTGGAGTGCAGTGGTGCAATTTTGGCTCACTGTAACCTCTGCATCCTGGGTTAAAGTGATTCCCCTGCCTCAGCCTCCCGAGTAGCTGGGATTACAGGTGCCCGCCACCACACCCAGCTAATTTTT
This sequence comes from Theropithecus gelada, assembly GCF_003255815.1. Lineage (NCBI taxonomy): Eukaryota > Metazoa > Chordata > Mammalia > Primates > Cercopithecidae > Theropithecus > Theropithecus gelada. Next base: position 1,080,512 of record NC_037683.1, on the reverse strand, counting down.
GTATTTTTAGTAGAGACCTGGTTTCACCATGTTGGCCAGGCTAGTCTTGAATTCCTGACCTTAGGTGATCCGCCCACCTCGGCCTCCCAAAGTTCTGGGATTACAGGTGTGAACCACCACACCAGGCCTCATTTCATTCCATGTCTTTTTTAGAGACACGTTCCTTTTATGTTACCCAGGCTGATCTTGAACTTCTAGGCTCAAGCAATCCTCCTGCCTTAGCCTCTGGAGTAGCTGGGACTACAGGCGTGAGCCACTGCACCGAGCTAACATTTTTTTTTTTTTTTTCTGAGATAGAATCTCACTCTGTTGCCCAGGCTGAAGTACAGTGGTGCAATCTCGGCTCACTGCAACCTCTGCCTCTGGGTTCAGGTGATTCTCCTGCCTCAGCCTCCCAAGTAGCTGGAATTACAGGCACTCACCATTATTCTTGGCTACTTTTTGTATTTTTGTAAAGATGGGGTTTCACCATGTTGGCCAGGCTGGTCTCAAACTCTTGGCCTCAGGTGATCCACCTACCTCGGCCTCCCAAAGTGCTGGATTTCAGGGGTGAGCCACCACACCCAGCCGTAGCTAACATTTTTAATGAAATGGAAATAAAACACCGCATATCAAAATTTGTGAGATCTGGCCGGGCACGGTGGCTCACACGTGTAATCCCAGCACATTTTTTTTTTTTTTTTTTGAGATGGAGTCTCACTCTGTTGCCCAGGCTGGAGTGCAGTGGCGCAATCTTGGCTCACTGCAAGCTCCGCCTCCTGGGTTCAAGCGATTCTCCTGCCTCAGCCTCCCGAGTAGCTGGGACTACAGGTGCCTGCCACCGCGCCCAGCTAGTTTTTTTTTTGTTTGTTTTTTTGTGTTTTTTTTGTATTTTTAGTAGAGACGGGGTTTCACCTTGTTAGCCAGAATGATCTTGACCTCCTGACCTCGTGATCCTCCTGCCTCGGCCTCCCAAAGTGCTGGGATTACAGGCATGAGCCACCGTGCCCGGCCTGGTTTTTTTTGAGACTGAGTTTCGCTCTTGTTGCCCAGGTTGGAGTGCAATGGCACGATCTCAGTTCGCAGCAACCTCCACCTCCTGGGTTCAAGCGATTCTCCTGCTTCAGCCTCCCATGTAGCAAAGAATTACAGGCATGTGCCACCACACCTGGCTAATTTTTTTTTTTTTTTGTATTTTTATTAGAGACGGGGTTTCTCCATGTTGGTTAGGCTGGTCTCCAACACCCAACCTCAGGTGATCCACCCGCCTCAGCCTCCCGAAGTGTTAGGATTACAGGCGTGAGCCACCGTGCCCGGCCAATTCCAGCACTTTGGGAGTCCAGGGTGGGCGGATCACCTAAGGTCAGGAGTTCGAGACCAGCCTGGTCAACATGGTGAAACTGCGTCTCTACTAAACACACAAAAATTAGCTGGGCGTGGTGGCAGGTGCCTGTAATCCCAGCTACTCGGGAGGCTAAGGCAGGAGAATCGCTTGAACCTGGGAGGTGGAGGTTGCGGTAAGCCAAGATGGTGCCATCGTACTCCAGCCTGGGCAACAAGAGTGAAACTCGGTCTCATAAAAAACAACAACTAAAAAACGTCGTGAGATCTACAGCGATGCTTTGTGAGAACTTTATAAGAAAACCAAATCTCACTTCAAAAAGCCTACTCAACCCACGCAACGCCTCCATTATCTGTGAGGAGCGCCTCCATCTGCTCAGTCCCTCAGGCCTCCCGCTCTGCCGACGCACCAGGTTCCTCACCTCCAGGCCCTGTGTCTTGTCACCTTCACGTCTCGTCCCTGGTCCTTTCACCTGGCATGTGGCAGCCCAGGAGCCTCCTGGCTGATTATCCACTTCATTCTACTGGTCCACACCCTCCAATGGCTTCACATCCGACTTAGAAGGAAGCTGATCCCCCATCATGGCCTAAAAGGTTCCACAGTGCCCGGCCCCATACCTTCCCTGGTCTCCCCCGGTCTGCTTCCCCTGCTCCATGCCACGCACTCCTACCCCAGGGCCTTGGCACTCACCACCTCCTCTCCTTGGGACGCTCTTTCCTCCTCCAACATCTGCATAGCGTCCCTTCTCATTCCATTCTGATATTTTCTCAAACAACTTTTAGGGGAGATGTTCCTTAAAGCAGCACCTGTATTGGTTAGTTGGCGGTCTAATGCTGCATAACGATTTACCCCACAACCCAGTGCTTTACTTTCCCTCCCAGTTTCTTTTTTTTTTTTTTTTTTTTTTTTTTGAGACGGAGTCTCACTCTACTGCCCAGGCTGGAGTGCAGTGGCCGGATCTCAGCTCACTGCAAGCTGCGCCTCCTGGGTTTACGCCATTCTCCTGCCTCAGCCTCCTGAGTAGCTGGGACGACAGGCGCCTGCCACGTCGCCCGGCTAGTTTTTTGTATTTTTTTAGTAGAGACAGGGTTTCACCGTGTTAGCCAGGATGGTCTCGATCTCCTGACCTCGTGATCCGCCCGTCTCGGCCTCCCAAAGTGCTGGGATTACAGGCTTGAGCCACCGCGCCCGGCCTCCCTCCCAGTTTCTAGGGGCCAGCCACTCTGGTGCAGCTCTGCCTCAGGGCCCCTCATGAGGTCACGGTGAAGACATCAGCCAGGGCTGCTGTCATCTGAAGGCTGCACCGGAGCTGGAGGCCCTGGAGCGTCCCACGTGGCTCACTCCCATGGCTGGCGCTGACCACTGGCATGGCATTCCCCTCCACAGTGGCTGCCTGAGTGTCCTCACTACATGGGGCCGGCCGCATCCCTCAGAGCAAGTGAACAAAAAGGAGAGCGGCAGGTGGACAGTAGGTATCCTTTTTTTCTTTTTCTTTTTTCTTTTCTTTTTTTTTAATTTTTTTTTTTTTTTTTTTTTTTTTTTTTTTTTTTTTTTTTTTTTT